>NW_024543596.1:0-69899 GCF_018167655.1 Microtus oregoni
GCAAACAGCACCCTGAGTACTGAGTACCCAGCACCCTGAGTACTGAGTACCCAGCCACCCTGAGCACTGAGCACCCAGCACCCTGAGTACTGAGCACCGAGCACCCTGAGTACTGAGCACCCAGCACCCTTAGTACTGAGCACACCAGCACCCTGAGCACTGAGCACCCAGCACCCTGAGTACTGAGCACCCAGCACCACCCTCAGCACTGAGCACCCAGCACCCCGAGCACTGAGCACCCAGCACCCTGAGCACTGAGCACCCAGCACCCCGAGTACTGAGAACCCCAGCACCCCGAGTACTGAGCACCGAGCACCCCGAGCACTAAGCACCCAGCACCCTGAGTACTGAGCACCCAGCACCCTGAGTACTGAGCACTGAGTACCCCGAGTACTGAGCACCCATCACCCCAAGCACTGAGCACCCAGCAACCTGAGTACTGAGAACAGATCACCCTGAGTACTGAGCACCCAGCACCCTGAGTACTGAGCCCCCAGCACCCTGAGTACTGAGCACCCAGCACCCCGAGCACTGAGCACTGAGCACCCAACAAACTGAGCACTGAGCACTGAGCACCCAGCACCCCGAGCACTGAGCACTCAGCACCCCGAGCACTGAGCACCCAGCACCCTGAGCACTGAACACCCAGCACCCTGAGCACTGAGCACCCAGCACCCTGAGTACTGAGCACCCAGCACCATGAGAACTGAGCACCCAGCACCCTGAGTACTGAGCACTCAGCACCCTGAGTACTGAGCACCGAGCACCCCGAGCACTGAGCACCCAGCACCCTGAGCACTGAGCACCCTGAGGACTGAGTACCCAGCACCCTGAGCACTGAGCACCCAGCACCCTGAGTACTGAGCACCGATCACCCTGAGCACTGAGCACCCAGGACCCCGAGCACTGAGCACCCAGCACCCTGAGTACAGAGCACCCAGCTCCCCGAGTACTGAGCACCCAGCACAGCGAGCACTGAGCAGCCAGCACCCTGAGTACTGAGCACCCTGAGTACGGAGCACCGATCACCCTGAGCACTGAGCACCCAGCACCCTGAGTACTGAGCACCCAGCACCCTGAGCACTGAGCACCAAGCACCCTGAGCACTGAGCAAACAGCACCCTGAGTACTGAGTACCCAGCACCCTGAGTACTGAGCACCGAGCACCCTGAGTACTGAGCACCCAGCACCCTTAGTACTGAGCACCCAGCACCCTAAGCACTGAGCACCGAGCACCCGGAGTACTGAGCACCCAGCACCCCGAGTACTGAGCACCGAGCACCCCGAGCACTGAGCACCCAGCACCCTGAGTACTGAGCACCCAGCACCCTGAGTACTGAGCACTGAGCACCCCCGAGTACTGAGCACCCATCACCCCGAGCACTGAGCACCCAGCACCCGGAGTACTGAGCACCCAGCACCCCGAGTACTGAGCACCGAGCACCCCGAGCACTGAGCACCCAGCCCCCTGAGTACTGAGCACCCAGCACCCTGAGTACTGAGCACTGAGCACCCCGAGTACTGAGCACCCATCACCCCGAGCACTGAGCACCCAGCAACCTGAGTACTGAGAACAGATCACCCTGAGTACTGAGCACCCAGCACCCTGAGCACTGAGCACCCTGAGGACTGCGCACCCAGCACCCTGAGCACTGAGCACCCAGCACCCTGAGTACTGAGCACCGATCACCCTGAGCACTGAGCACCCAGGACCCCGAGCACTGAGCACCCAGCACCCTGAGCACTGAGCACCCAGCACCCCGAGTACTGAGCACCCAGCACCCCGAGTACTGAGCACCGAGCACCCCGAGCACTGAACACCCAGCACCCTGAGTACTGAGCACCCAGCACCCTGAGTACTGATCACTGAGCACCCCTAGTACTGAGCACCCAGCACCCCGAGCACTGAGCACCCTTCAATCTGATTACTGAGAACAGATCACCCTGAGTACTGAGCACCCAGCACCCTGAGTACTGAGCCCCCCAGCACCCTGAGTACTGAGCACCCAGCACCCCGAGCACTGAGCACCCAGCACCCCGATAATGAGCACCCAGCACCCTGAGTACTGAGAACCGAGCACCCTGAGTACTGAGCACCCAGCACCCTGAGTACTGAGCCCCGAGCACCTGAGTACTGAGCACCCAGCACCCCGAGCACTGAGCAAACAGCACCCCGAGAATGAGCACCCAGCACCCTGAGTACTGAGCACCCAGCACCCTGAGTACTGAGCACTAAGCACCCCGAGCACTGAGCGCCCAGCACCCCGAGCATGGAGCACCCAGGACCCCGAGCACTGAGTACTGAGCACCCAGCACCCTGAGTACTGAGCACCGAGCTCCCCGAGCACTGAGCACCCTGAGTACTGAGCACCCAGCACCCCGATCACTGAGCACCGAGCTCCCCGAGCACTGAGCACCCTGAGTACTGAGCACCCAGGACCCTGAGCACTGAGCACCGAGCACCCCGAGCACTGAGCACCCAGCACCCTGAGCACTCAGCACCTAGCACCCCGAGCACTGAGCACCCAGCACCCTGAGCACTGAGCACCCAGCACCCTGAGCATGGAGTACCCCGAGGACTGAGCACCCAGCACCCTTAGAACTGAGCACCCAGCACCTTGAGTACTGAGCACCGAGCACCTCGAGCACTAAGCACCCAGCACCCTGAGTACTGAGCACACAGCACCCTGAGTACTGAGCACCCAGCACCCCGAGCACGTAGCACCCAGCACCCTGAGTACTGAGCACCCAACACCCAGAGTACTGAGCACCCAGCACCCGGGTACTGAGCACCCAGCACCCCGAGCACTGAGCACCCAGCGCCCCGAGCACTGAGCACCCAGCACCCCGAGCACTGAGCACTGAGCACCCTGAGCACTGAGTACTGAGCACTGAGCACCCTGAGTACTGAGCACCCAGCACCCCGAGTACTGAGCACCCAGCACCCCGAGCACTGAGCACCCAGCGCCCCGAGCACTGAGCACCCAGCACCCCGAGCACTGAGCACTGAGCACCCTGAGCACTGAGCAAACAGCACCCCGAGTACTGAGCACTGAGCACCCTGAGTACTGAGCACCAAGCACTCCGAGTACTGAGCACTGAGCACCCTGAGTACTGAGCACCCAGCACCCTGAGCACTGAGCTCCCAGCACCCTGAGTAATGAGCACTGAGATCCCTGAGTACTGAGCACCGAGCACCCTGAGTACTGAGCACCCAGCACCCTGATCACTGAGCACGGAGCACCCCGAGGACTGAGCACCGAGCACCCCGAGCACTGAGCACCCAGCACCCTGAGCACTGAGCACCCTGAGGACTGAGTACCCAGCACCCTGAGCACTGAGCACCCAGCACCCTGAGTACTGAGCACCGATCACCCTGAGCACTGAGCACCCAGGACCCCGAGCACTGAGCACCCAGCACCCTGAGTACAGAGCACCCAGCTCCCCGAGTACTGAGCACCCAGCACAGCGAGCACTGAGCAGCCAGCACCCTGAGTACTGAGCACCCTGAGTACGGAGCACCGATCACCCTGAGCACTGAGCACCCAGCACCCTGAGTACTGAGCACCCAGCACCCTGAGCACTGAGCACCAAGCACCCTGAGCACTGAGCAAACAGCACCCTGAGTACTGAGTACCCAGCACCCTGAGTACTGAGTACCCAGCACCCTGAGCACTGAGCACCCAGCACCCTGAGTACTGAGCACCGAGCACCCTGAGTACTGAGCACCCAGCACCCTTAGTACTGAGCACCCAGCACCCTGAGCACTGAGCACCCAGCACCCTGAGTACTGAGCACCCAGCACCACCCTCAGCACTGAGCACCCAGCACCCCGAGCACTGAGCACCCAGCACCCTGAGCACTGAGCACCCAGCACCCCGAGTACTGAGAACCCAGCACCCCGAGTACTGAGCACCGAGCACCCCGAGCACTAAGCACCCAGCACCCTGAGTACTGAGCACCCAGCACCCTGAGTACTGAGCACTGAGTACCCCGAGTACTGAGCACCCATCACCCCAAGCACTGAGCACCCAGCAACCTGAGTACTGAGAACAGATCACCCTGAGTACTGAGCACCCAGCACCCTGAGTACTGAGCCCCCAGCACCCTGAGTACTGAGCACCCAGCACCCCGAGCACTGAGCACTGAGCACCCAACAAACTGAGCACTGAGCACTGAGCACCCAGCACCCCGAGCACTGAGCACTCAGCACCCCGAGCACTGAGCACCCAGCACCCTGAGCACTGAACACCCAGCACCCTGAGCACTGAGCACCCAGCACCCTGAGTACTGAGCACCCAGCACCATGAGAACTGAGCACCCAGCACCCTGAGTACTGAGCACTCAGCACCCTGAGTACTGAGCACCGAGCACCCCGAGCACTGAGCACCCAGCACCCTGAGCACTGAGCACCCTGAGGACTGAGTACCCAGCACCCTGAGCACTGAGCACCCAGCACCCTGAGTACTGAGCACCGATCACCCTGAGCACTGAGCACCCAGGACCCCGAGCACTGAGCACCCAGCACCCTGAGTACAGAGCACCCAGCTCCCCGAGTACTGAGCACCCAGCACAGCGAGCACTGAGCAGCCAGCACCCTGAGTACTGAGCACCCTGAGTACGGAGCACCGATCACCCTGAGCACTGAGCACCCAGCACCCTGAGTACTGAGCACCCAGCACCCTGAGCACTGAGCACCAAGCACCCTGAGCACTGAGCAAACAGCACCCTGAGTACTGAGTACCCAGCACCCTGAGTACTGAGCACCGAGCACCCTGAGTACTGAGCACCCAGCACCCTTAGTACTGAGCACCCAGCACCCTAAGCACTGAGCACCGAGCACCCGGAGTACTGAGCACCCAGCACCCCGAGTACTGAGCACCGAGCACCCCGAGCACTGAGCACCCAGCACCCTGAGTACTGAGCACCCAGCACCCTGAGTACTGAGCACTGAGCACCCCGAGTACTGAGCACCCATCACCCCGAGCACTGAGCACCCAGCACCCGGAGTACTGAGCACCCAGCACCCCGAGTACTGAGCACCGAGCACCCTGAGCACTGAGCACCCAGCCCCCTGAGTACTGAGCACCCAGCACCCTGAGTACTGAGCACTGAGCACCCCGAGTACTGAGCACCCATCACCCCGAGCACTGAGCACCCAGCAACCTGAGTACTGAGAACAGATCACCCTGAGTACTGAGCACCCAGCACCCTGAGTACTGAGCACCCAGCACCACCCTCAGCACTGAGCACCCAGCACCCCGAGCACTGAGCACCCAGCACCCTGAGCACTGAGCAAACAGCACCCCGAGAATGAGCACCCAGCACCCTGAGTACTGAGCACCCAGCACCCTGAGTACTGAGCACTAAGCACCCCGAGCACTGAGCGCCCAGCACCCCGAGCACGGAGCACCCAGGACCCCGAGCACTGAGTACTGAGCACCCAGCACCCTGAGTACTGAGCACCGAGCTCCCCGAGCACTGAGCACCCTGAGTACTGAGCACCCAGCACCCCGATCACTGAGCACCGAGCTCCCCGAGCACTGAGCACCCTGAGTACTGAGCACCCAGGACCCTGAGCACTGAGCACCGAGCACCCCGAGCACTGAGCACCCAGCACCCTGAGCACTCAGCACCTAGCACCCCGAGCACTGAGCACCCAGCACCCTGAGCACTGAGCACCCAGCACCCTGAGCATGGAGTACCCCGAGGACTGAGCACCCAGCACCCTTAGAACTGAGCACCCAGCACCTTGAGTACTGAGCACCGAGCACCTCGAGCACTAAGCACCCAGCTCCCTGAGTACTGAGCACACAGCACCCTGAGTACTGAGCACCCAGCACCCCGAGCACGTAGCACCCAGCACCCTGAGTACTGAGCACCCAACACCCAGAGTACTGAGCACCCAGCACCCGGGTACTGAGCACCCAGCACCCCGAGCACTGAGCACCCAGCGCCCCGAGCACTGAGCACCCAGCACCCCGAGCACTGAGCACTGAGCACCCTGAGCACTGAGTACTGAGCACTGAGCACCCTGATTACTGAGCACCCAGCACCCCGAGTACTGAGCACCCAGCACCCCGAGCACTGAGCACCCAGCGCCCCGAGCACTGAGCACCCAGCACCCCGAGCACTGAGCACTGAGCACCCTGAGCACTGAGCAAACAGCACCCCGAGTACTGAGCACTGAGCACCCTGAGTACTGAGCACCAAGCACTCCGAGTACTGAGCACTGAGCACCCTGAGTACTGAGCACCCAGCACCCTGAGCACTGAGCTCCCAGCACCCTGAGTAATGAGCACTGAGATCCCTGAGTACTGAGCACCGAGCACCCTGAGTACTGAGCACCCAGCACCCTGATCACTGAGCACGGAGCACCCCGAGGACTGAGCACCGAGCACCCCGAGCACTGAGCACCCAGCACCCTGAGCACTGAGCACCCTGAGGACTGAGTACCCAGCACCCTGAGCACTGAGCACCCAGCACCCTGAGTACTGAGCACCGATCACCCTGAGCACTGAGCACCCAGGACCCCGAGCACTGAGCACCCAGCACCCTGAGTACAGAGAACCCAGCTCCCCGAGTACTGAGCACCCAGCACAGCGAGCACTGAGCAGCCAGCACCCTGAGTACTGAGCACCCTGAGTACGGAGCACCGATCACCCTGAGCACTGAGCACCCAGCACCCTGAGTACTGAGCACCCAGCACCCTGAGCACTGAGCACCAAGCACCCTGAGCACTGAGCAAACAGCACCCTGAGTACTGAGTACCCAGCACCCTGAGTACTGAGTACCCAGCACCCTGAACACTGAGCACCCAGCACCCTGAGTACTGAGCACCGAGCACCCTGAGTACTGAGCACCCAGCACCCTTAGTACTGAGCACCCAGCACCCTGAGCACTGAGCACCCAGCACCCTGAGTACTGAGCACCCAGCACCACCCTCAGCACTGAGCACCCAGCACCCCGAGCACTGAGCACCCAGCACCCTGAGCACTGAGCACCCAGCACCCCGAGTACTGAGCACCCAGCACCCCGAGTACTGAGCACCGAGCACCCCGAGCACTAAGCACCCAGCACCCTGAGTATTGAGCACCCAGCACCCTGAGTACTGAGCACTGAGTACCCCGAGTACTGAGCACCCATCACCCCAAGCACTGAGCACCCAGCAACCTGAGTACTGAGAACAGATCACCCTGAGTACTGAGCACCCAGCACCCTGAGTACTGAGCCCCCAGCACCCTGAGTACTGAGCACCCAGCACCCCGAGCACTGAGCACTGAGCACCCAACAAACTGAGCACTGAGCACTGAGCACCCAGCACCCCGAGCACTGAGCACTCAGCACCCCGAGCACTGAGCACCCAGCACCCTGAGCACTGAACACCCAGCACCCTGAGCACTGAGCACCCAGCACCCTGAGTACTGAGCACCCAGCACCATGAGAACTGAGCACCCAGCACCCTGAGCACTGAGCACCCAGCACCCCGAGCACTGAGCACTCAGCACCCCGAGCACTGAGCACCCAGCACCCAGCACCCTGAGCACTGAGCACCCTGAGGACTGAGTACCCAGCACCCTGAGCACTGAGCACCCAGCACCCTGAGTACTGAGCACCGATCACCCTGAGCACTGAGCACACAGGACCCCGAGCACTGAGCACCCAGCACCCTGAGTACAGAGCACCCAGCTCCCCGAGTACTGAGCACCCAGCACAGCGAGCACTGAGCAGCCAGCACCCTGAGTACTGAGCACCCTGAGTACGGAGCACCGATCACCCTGAGCACTGAGCACCCAGCACCCTGAGTACTGAGCACCCAGCACCCTGAGCACTGAGCACCAAGCACCCTGAGCACTGAGCAAACAGCACCCTGAGTACTGAGTACCCAGCACCCTGAGTACTGAGCACCGAGCACCCTGAGTACTGAGCTACCAGCACCCTTAGTACTGAGCACCCAGCACCCTAAGCACTGAGCACCCAGCACCCTGAGTACTGAGCACCCAGCACCACCCTCAGCACTGAGCACCCAGCACCCCGAGCACTGAGCACCCAGCACCCTGAGCACTGAGCACCCAGCACCCGGAGTACTGAGCACCCAGCACCCCGAGTACTGAGCACCGAGCACCCCGAGCACTGAGCACCCAGCACCCTGAGTACTGAGCACCCAGCACCCTGAGTACTGAGCACTGAGCACCCCGAGTACTGAGCACCCATCACCCCGAGCACTGAGCACCCAGCAACCTGAGTACTGAGAACAGATCACCCTGAGTACTGAGCACCCAGCACCCTGAGTACTGAGCACCCAGCACCACCCTCAGCACTGAGCACCCAGCACCCCGAGCACTGAGCACCCAGCACCCTGAGCACTGAGCACCCAGCACCAGGAGTACTGAGCACCCAGCACCCCGAGTACTGAGCACCGAGCACCCCGAGCACTGAGCACCCAGCACCCTGACTACTGAGCACCCAGCACCCTGAGTACTGAGCCCCCAGCACCCTGAGTACTGAGCACCCAGCACCCCGAGCACTGAGCACCCAGCACCCTGAGAATGAGCACCCAGCACCCTGAATACTGAGAACCGAGCACCCTGAGTACTGAGCACCCAGCACCCTGAGTACTGAGCCCCCAGCACCTTGAGTACTGAGCACCAAGCACCCCGAGCACTGAGCACCCAGCACCCCGAGAATGAGAACCCAGCACCCTGAGTACTGAGCACCCAGCACCCTGAGTACTGAGCACTAAGCACCCAGAGCACTGAGCACCCAGCACCCCGAGCACGGAGCACCCAGGACCAGGAGCACTGAGTACTGAGCACCCAGCACCCTGAGTACTGAGCACAGAGCTCCCCGAGCACTGAGCACCCTGAGTACTGAGCACCCAGCACCCCGATCACTGAGCACCCAGCACCCTGAGTACTGAGCACCCAGCACCCTGAGTACAGAGCACCCAGCACCCTGAGAACTGAGCACCCAGCACCCTGAGCAATGAGCACCCAGCACCCCGAGCACGGAGCACCCAGCACCCAGTGTACTGAGCACCCAACACCCAGAGTACTGAGCACCCAGCACCCTGAGTACTGAGCACCCAGCACCCTGAGTACTGAGCACCCAGCACCCTGAGTACTGAACCCCCAGCACCCTGAGTACTGAGCTCCCATCACCCCGAGCACTGAGCACCCAGCACCCCGAGAATGAGCAGCCAGCACCCTGAGTACTGAGCACCCAGCACCCTGAGTACTGAGCACTAAGCACCCAGAGCACTGAGCACCCAGCACCCCGAGCACGGAGCACCCAGGACCCTGAGCACTGAGTACTGAGCACCCAGCACCCTGAGTACTGAGCACAGAGCTCCCCGAGCACTGAGCACCCTGAGTACTGAGCACCCAGCACCCCGATCACTGAGCACCCAGCACCCTGAGTACTGAGCACCCAGCACCCTGAGTACTGAGCACCCAACACCCTGAGCACTGAGCACCCAGCACCCTGAGCAATGAGCACCCAGCACCCCGAGCACGGAGCACCCAGCACCCTGTGTACTGAGCACCCAACACCCAGAATACTGAGCACCCAGCACCCTGAGCACTGAGCACCCAGCACCCTGAGTACTGAGCACCCAGCACCCTGAGTACTGAACAACCAGCACCCTGAGCACTGAGCACTGAGCACCCAGCACCCTGAGTACTGAGCAATAAGCACCCAGAGCACTGAGCACCCAGCGCCCCGAGCACTGAGCACCTAGCACCCTGATCACTGAGCACCCAGCACCCTGAGCACTGAGCACCCAGCCCCCTGAGTACTGAGCACCCAGCACCATGAGTACTGAGCACCCAGCACCCTGAGTACTGAGCACTCAGCACCCTGAGTACTGAGCACCGAGCACCCCGAGCACTGAGCACCCAGCACCCTGAGCACTGAGCACCCTGAGGACTGAGCACCCAGCACCCTGAGCACTGAGCACCCAGCACCCTGAGTACTGAGCACCGATCACCCTGAGCACTGAGCACCCAGGACCCCGAGCACTGAGCACCCAGCACCCTGAGTACAGAGCATCCAGCAACCCGAGTACTGAGCACCCAGCACCCCGAGCACTGAGCACCCAGCACCCTGAGTACTGAGCATCCTGAGTACTGAGCACCGATCACCCTGAGCACTGAGCACCCAGCACCCTGAGTACTGAGCACCCAGCACCCTGAGCACTGAGCACCCAGCACCCTGAGCACTGAGCATCCAGCACAGTGAGTACTGAGCACCCAGCACACTGAGTACTGAGTACCCAGCACCCTGAGCACTGAGCACTCAGCACCCTGAGTACTGAGCACCGAGCACCCTGAGTACTGAGCACCCAGCACCCTTAGTACTGAGCACCCAGCACCCTGAGCACTGAGCACCCAGCACCCTGAGTACTGAGCACCCAGCACCACCCTCAGCACTGAGCACCCAGCACCCCGAGCACTGAGCACCCAGCACCCAGAGCACTGAGCACCCAGCACTCCGAGTACTGCGCACCCAGCACCCCGAGTACTGAGCACCGAGCACCCCGAGCACTGAACACCCAGCACCCTGAGTACTGACCACCCAGCACCCTGAGTACTGAGCACTGAGCACCCCGAGTACTGAGCACCCAGCACCCCGAGCACTGAGCACCCAGCAACCTGAGTACTGAGAACAGATCACCCTGAGTACTGAGCACCGAGCACCCCGAGCACTGAACACCCAGCACCCTGAGTACTGACCACCCAGCACCCTGAGTACTGAGCACTGAGCACCCCGAGTACTGAGCACCCAGCACCCCGAGCACTGAGCACCCAGCAACCTGAGTACTGAGAACAGATCACCCTGAGTACTGAGCACCCAGCACCCTGAGTTCTGAGCCCCCAGCACAATGATTACTGAGCACCCAGCACCCCGAGAACTGAGCAATAAGGACCCCGAGAATGAGCACCCAACACCCTGAGTACTGAGAACCGAGCACCCTGAGTACTGAGCACCTAGCACCCTGAGTACTGAGCCCCCAGCACCCTGAGTACTGAGCACCCAGCACCCTGAGCACTGAGCACCCAGCACCCCGAGAATGAGCACCCAGCACCCTGAGTACTGAGCACCCAGCACCCTGAGTACTGAGCACTAAGCACCCAGAGCACTGAGCACCCAGCACCCCGAGCACGGAGCACCCAGGACCCCGAGCACTGAGTACTGAGCACTGAGCACCCTGAGTACTGAGCACCCAGCACCCCGATCACTGAGCACCCAGCACCCTGAGCACTGAGCACCCAGCACCCTGAGCACTGAGCACCCAGCAAACTGAGTACTGAGCACCCAGAAAGGCTGAGTACTGAGCACCCAGCACCCCGAGCACTGAGCACCCAGCACCCTGAGTACTGAGCACTGAGCACCCAGCACCCCGAGCACTGAGGACCCAGCACCCTGTGTACTGAGCACTGAGCACCCTGAGTACTAAGCACCCAGCACCCTGAGTACTGAGCACCCAGCACCCCGAGTACTGAGCACTGAGCACCCTGAGAACTGAGCACCCAGCACCCTGAGCACTGAGCACTGAGAACCCTGAGTACTGAGCACCGAGCACCCTGAGTACTGAGCACCCAGCACCCTGAGCACTGAGCACGGAGCACCCCGAGGACTGAGCACCCAGCACCCTGAGCACTGAGCACCCAGCACCTTGAGTACTGAGCACCCAGCACCCTGAGCACTGAGCACACAGCACCCCGAGCACTGAGCACCCAGCACCCCGAGCACTGAGCACCCAGCACCCTGAGTACTGAGCACCAAACACCCAGAGTACTGAGCACCCAGCACCCTGAGCACTGAGCACTGAGCACCCAACACCCCGAGCACTGAGCACCCAGCACCCCGAGCACTGAGCACCCAGAACCCTGAGCACTGAGCACCCAGCACCCTGAGCACTGAGCAGCCAGCCCCCTGAGTACTGAGCACCCAGCACCATGAGTACTGAGCACCCAGCATCCTGAGTACTGAGCACTCAGCACCCTGAGTACTGAGCACCGAGCACCCCGAGCACTGAGCACCCAGCACTCTGAGCACTGAGCACCCTGAGGACTGCGCACCCAGCCCCCTGAGCACTGAGCATCCAGCACCCTGATACTGAGCACCCAGGACCCCGAGCACTGAGCACCCAGCACCCTGAGTACAGAGCACCCAGCACACCGAGTACTGAGCACCCAGCACCCCGAGCACTGAGCACCCAGCACCCTGATTACTGAGCACCCTGAGTACTGAGCACCGATCACCCTGAGCACTGAGCACCCAGCACCCTGAGTACTGAGCACCCAGCACCCTGAGCACTGAGCACCCAGCACCCTGAGCACTGAGCACCCAGCACAGTGAGTACTGAGCACCCAGCACCCTGAGTACTGAGTACCCAGCACCCTGAGCACTGAGCACCCAGCACCCTGAGTACTGAGCACCCAGCACCCTGAGTACTGAGCATCCAGCACCCTTAGTACTGAGCACCCAGCACCCTGAGCACTGAGCACCCAGCACCCTGAGTACTGAGCACCCAGCACCACCCTCAGCACTGAGCACCCAGCACCCCGAGCACTGAGCACCCAGCACCCTGAGCACTGAGCACCCAGCACCCCGAGTACTGAGCACCCAGCACCCCGAGTACTGAGCACCGAGCACCCCGAGCACTGAACACCCTGAGTACTGAGCACCCAGCACCCCGATCACTGAGCACCCAGCGCCCCGAGCACTGAGCACCCAGCACCCCGAGCACTGAGCACTGAGCACCCTGAGCACTGAGCAAACAGCACCCCGAGTACTGAGCACTGAGCACCCTGAGTACTGAGCACCAAGCACTCCGAGTACTGAGCACTGAGCACCCTGAGTACTGAGCACCCAGCACCCTGAGCACTGAGCACCCAGCACCCTGAGTAATGAGCACTGAGAACCCTGAGTACTGAGCACCGAGCACCCTGAGTACTGAGCACCCAGCACCCTGATCACTGAGCACGGAGCACCCTGAGGACTGAGCACCCGGCAACCTGAGCACTGAGCACCCAGCACCTTGAGTACTGAGCACCGAGCACCCCGAGAACTGAGCACCCTGAGTACTGAGCACAGAGCTCCCCGAGCACTGAGCACCCTGAGTACTGAGCACCCAGGACCCCGATCACTGAGCACCCAGCACCCTGTGTACTGAGCACCCAGCACCCTGAGTACTGAGCACCCAGCACCCTGAGCACTGAGCACCCAGCACCCTGAGCAATGAGCACCCAGCACCCCGAGCACGGAGCACCCAGCACCCTGTGTACTGAGCACCCAACACCCAGAGTACTGAGCACCCAGCACCCTGAGTACTGAGCACCCAGCACCCTGAGTACTGAGCACCCAGCACCCTGAGTACTGAGCCCCCAGCACCCTGAGTACTGAGCACCCAGCACCCCGAGCACTGAGCACCCAGCACCCCGAGAATGAGCACCCAGCACCCTGAGTACTGAGCACCCAGCACCCTGAGTACTGAGCACTAAGCACCCAGACCACTGAGCACCCAGCACCCCGAGCACGGAGCACCCAGGACCCTGAGCACTGAGTACTGAGCACCCAGCACCCTGAGTACTGAGCACAGAGCACCCAGCACCCTAAGTACTGAGCACCCAGCACCCTGAGCACTGAGCACCCAGCACCCTGAGTACTGAGCACCCAGCACCCTGAGTACTGAACAACCAGCACCCTGAGCACTGAGCACTGAGCACCCAGCACCCTAAGTACTGAGCACTAAGCACCCAGAGCACTGAGCACCCAGCGCCCCGAGCACTGAGCACCTAGCACCCTGAGCACTGAGCACCCAGCACCCTGAGCACTGAGCACCCAGCCCCCTGAGTACTGAGCACCCAGCACCATGAGTACTGAGCACCCAGCACCCTGAGTACTGAGCACTCAGCTCCCTGAGTACTGAGCACTGAGCACCCCGAGCACTGAGCACCCAGCACCCTGAGCACTGAGCACCCTGAGGACTGAGCACCCAGCACCCTGAGCACTGAGCACCGAGCCCCCTGAGTACTGAGCACCGATCACCCTGAGCACTGAGCACCCAGGACCCCGAGCACTGAGCACCCAGCACCCTGAGTACAGAGCATCCAGCACCCCGAGTACTGAGCACCCAGCACCCTGAGCACTGAGCACCCAGCACCCTGAGTACTGAGCATCCTGAGTACTGAGCACCGATCACCCTGAGCACTGAGCACCTAGCACCCTGAGTACTGAGCAGCCAGCACCCTGAGCACTGAGCACCCAGCACCCTGAGCACTGAGCACCCAGCACAGTGAGTACTGAGCACCCAGCACCCTGAGTACTGAGTACCCAGCACCCTGAGCACTGAGCACTCAGCACCCTGAGTACTGAGCACCGAGCACCCTGAGTACTGAGCACCCAGCACCCTTAGTACTGAGCACCCAGCACCCTGAGCACTGAGCACCCAGCACCCTGAGTACTGAGCACCCAGCACCACCCTCAGCACTGAGCACCCAGCACCCCGAGCACTGAGCACCCAGCACCCCGAGTACTGCGCACCCAGCACCCCGAGTACTGAGCACCGAGCACCCCGAGCACTGAACACCCAGCACCCTGAGTACTGAGAACAGATCACCCTGAGTACTGAGCACCCAGCACCCTGAGTACTGAGCCCCCAGCACCCTGAGTACTGAGCACCCAGCACACCGAGCACTGAGCACCCAGCACCCCGAGAATGAGCACCCAGCACCCTGAGTACTGAGCACCCAGCACCCTGAGTACTGAGCACTAAACACCCAGAGCACTGAGCGCCCAGCACCCCGAGCACGGAGCACCCAGGACCCCGAGCACTGAGTACTGAGCACCCAGCACCCTGAGTACTGAGCACCGAGCTCCCCGAGCACTGAGCACCCTGAGTACTGAGCACCCAGCACCCCGATCACTGAGCACCCAGCGCCCCGAGCACTGAGCACCCAGCACCCTGAGCACTGAGCAAACAGCACCCCGAGTACTGAGCACTGAGCACCCTGAGTACTGAGCACCAAGCACTCCGAGTACTGAGCACTGAGCACCCTGAGTACTGAGCACCCAGCACCCTGAGCACTGAGCACCCAGCACCCTGAGTAATGAGCACTGAGAACCCTGAGTACTGAGCACCGAGCACCCTGAGTACTGAGCACCCAGCACCCTGATCACTGAGCACGGAGCACCCTGAGGACTGAGCACCCGGCACCCTGAGCACTGAGCACCCAGCACCTTGAGTACTGAGCACCGAGCACCCCGAGCACTGAGCACCCAGCACCCTGAGTACTGAGCACCCTGCACCCTGAGCACAGAGCACCCAGCACCCTGAGCACTGAGCACGCAGCACCCCGAGCACTGAGCACCCAGCACCTTGAGTACTGAGCACAGAGCACCCTGAGCACTGAGCACCCAAAACTCTGAGCACTGAGCACCCAGCACGCTGAGTACTGAGCACTGAGCACACAGCACCCTGAGTACTGAGCAACCAGCACCTCGTGCACTAAGCACCCAGCGCCCTGAGCACTGAGCACCCAGCACCCCGAGCACTGAGCACTGAGCACACTGAGCACTGAGCACCCAGCACCCTGAGTACTGAGCACTGAGCACCCTGAGTACTGAGCACCCAGCACCCTGAGCACTGAGCACCCAGCACCCTGAGTACTGAGCACCCAGCACCACCCTCAGCACTGAGCACCCAGCACCCCGAGCACTGAGCACCCAGCACCCAGAGCACTGAGCACCCAGCACCCCGAGTACTGCGCACCCAGCACCTCGAGTACTGAGCACCGAGCACCCCGAGCACTGAACACCCAGCACCCTGAGTACTGAGCACCCAGCACCCTGAGTACTGAGCACTGAGCACCCCGAGTACTGAGCACCCAGCACCCCGAGCACTGAGCACCCAGCAACCTGAGTACTGAGAACAGATCACCCTGAGGACTGAGCACCCAGCACCCTGAGTACTGAGCCCCCAGCACCCTGAGTACTGAGCACCCAGCACCCTGAGCACTGAGCACTCAGCACCCCGAGAATGAGCACCCAACACCCTGAGTACTGAGAACCGAGCACCCTGAGTACTGAGCACCCAGCACCCTGAGTACTGAGCCCCCAGCACACTGAGTACTGAGCACCCAGCACCCCGAGCACTGAGCACCCAGCACCCCGAGAATGAGCACCCAGCACCCTGAGTACTGAGCACCCAGCACCCTGAGTACTGAGCACTAAGCACCCAGAGCACTGAGCACCCAGCACCCCGAGCACGGAGCACCCAGGACCCCGAGCACTGAGTACTGAGCACTGAGCACCCTGAGTACTGAGCACCCAGCACCCCGATCACTGAGCACCCAGCACCCTGAGAACTGAGCACCCAGCACCCTGAGCACTGAGCACCCAGCACCCTGAGTACTGAGCACCCAGCACGCTGAGTACTGAGCACCCAGCACCCCGAGCACTGAGCACCCAGCACCCTGAGTACTGAGCACTGAGCACCCACAACCCCGAGCACTGAGGACCCAGCACCCTGTGTACTGAGCACGGAGCACCCTGAGTACTAAGCACCCAGCACCCTGAGTACTGAGCACCCAGCACCCCGAGTACTGAGCACTGAGCACCCTGAGCACTGAGCACCCAGCACCCTGAGCACTGAGCACTGAGAACCCTGAGTACTGAGCACCGAGCACCCTGAGTACTGAGCACCCAGCACCCTGAGCACTGAGCACGGAGCACCCCGAGGACTGAGCACCCAGCACCCTGAGCACTGAGCACCCAGCACCTTGAGTACTGAGCACCCAGCACCCTGAGCACTGAGCACACAGCACCCCGAGCACTGAGCACCCAGCACCCCGAGCACTGAGCACCCAGCACCCTGAGTACTGAGCACCCAACACCCAGAGTACTGAGCACCCAACACCCTGAGCACTCAGCACCCAGCACGCTGAGTACTGAGCACCCAGCACCCTGAGTACTGAGCACCCAGCACCCTGAGCACTGAGCACTGAGCACCCAACACCCTGAGCACTGAGCACTGAGCACCCATCACCCCGAGCACTGAGCACCCAGCACCCCGAGCACTGAGCACCCAGAACCCTGAGCACTGAGCAGCCAGCCCCCTGAGTACTGAGCACCCAGCACCATGAGTACTGAGCACCAAGCATCCTGAGTACTTAGCACTCAGCACCCTGAGTACTGAGCACCGAGCACCCCGAGCACTGAGCACCCAGCACTCTGAGCACTGAGCACCCTGAGGACTGCGCACCCAGCACCCTGAGCACTGAGCACCCAGCACCCTGAGTACAGAGCACCCAGCACCCCGAGTACTGAGCACCCAGCACCCCGAGCACTGAGCACCCAACACCCTGAGTACTGAGCACCCTGAGTACTGAGCACCGATCACCCTGAGCACTGAGCACCCAGCACCCTGAGTACTGAGCACCCAGCACCCTGAGCACTGAGCACCCAGCACCCTGAGCACTGAGCACCCAGCACAGTGAGTACTGAGCACCCAGCACCCTGAGTACTGAGTACCCAGCACCCTGAGCACTGAGCACCCAGCACCCTGAGTACTGAGCACCCAGCACCCTGAGTACTGAGCACCCAGCACCCTTAGTACTGAGCACCCAGCACCCTGAGCACTGAGCACCCAGCACCCTGAGTACTGAGCACCCAGCACCACCCTCAGCACTGAGCACCCAGCACCCCGAGCACTGAGCACGAAGCACCCTGAGCACTGAGCACCCAGCACCCCGAGTACTGAGCACCCAGCACCCCGAGTACTGAGCACCGAGCACCCCGAGCACTGAACACCCAGCACCCTGAGTACTGAGCGCGAAGCACCCTGAGCACTGAGCACTGAGCACCCCGAGTACTGAGCACCCAGCACCCCGAGCACTGAGCACCCTGCAACCTGAGTACTGAGAACAGATCACCCTGAGTACTGAGCACCCAGCACCCTGAGTACTGAGCCACCAGCACCCTGAGTACTGAGCACCCAGCACCCCGAGCACTGAGCACCCAGCACCCCGAGAATGAGCACCCAGCACCCTCAGTACTGAGAACCGAGCACCCTGAGTACTGAGCACCCAGCACCCTGAGTACTGAGCCCCCAGCACCCTGAGTACTGAGCACCCAGCACCCCGAGCACTGAGCACCCAGCACCCCGAGAATGAGCACGCAGCACCCTGAGTACTGAGCACCCAGCACCCTGAGTACTGAGCAGTAAACACCCAGAACACAGAGCGCCCAGCACCCCGAGCACGGAGCACCCAGGACCCCGAGCACTGAATACTGAGCACCGAGCTCCCCGAGCACTGAGCACCCTGAGTACTGAGCACCCAGCACCCCGATCACTGAGCACCCAGCGCCCCGAGCACTGAGCACCCAGCACCCCGAGCACTGAGCACTGAGCACCCTGAGTACTGAGCACCAACCACTCCGAGTACTGAGCACTGAGCACCCTGAGTACTGAGCACCCAGCACCCTGAGCACTGAGCACCCAGCACCCTGAGTAATGAGCACTGAGAACAGTGAGTACTGAGCACCGAGCACCCTGAGTACTGAGCACCCAGCACCCTGATCACTGAGCACGGAGCACCCCGAGGACTGAGCACCCGGCACCCTGAGCACTGAGCACCCAGCACCTTGATTACTGAGCACCGAGCACCCCGAGCACTGAGCACCCAGCACCCTGAGTACTGAGCACCCAGCACCCTGAGCACAGAGCACCCAGCACCCTGAGCACTGAGCACGCAGCACCCCGAGCACTGAGCACCCAGCACCCTGAGTACTGAGCACAGAGCACCCTGAGCACTGAGCACCCAACACTCTGAGCACTGAGCACACAGCACCCTGAGTACTGAGCAACCAGCACCTCGAGCACTGAGCACCCCGCGCCCCCAGCACTGAGCACCCAGCACCCCGAGCACTGAGCACTGAGCACACTTAGCACTGAGCACCCAGCACCCTGAGTACTGAGCACTGAGCACCCTGAGTACTGAGCACCCAGCACCCCGAGTACTGAGCACTGAGCACCCTGAGTACTGAGCACCCAGGACCCTGAGCACTGAGAACCCTGAGTACTGAGCACCGAGCACCCTGAGTACTGAGCACCCAGCACTCTGAGCACTGAGCATGGAGCACCCCGAGGACTGAGCGCACAGCACCCTGAGCACTGAGCACCCAGCACCTTGAGTACTGAGCACCGAGCACCCCGAGCACTGAGCACCCAGCACCCTGAATACTGAGCACCCGGCAACCTGAGTACTGAGCACCCAGCACCCCGAGCACTGAGCACCCAGCACCCCGAGCACTGAGCACCCAGCACCCTGAGTACTGAGCACCCAACACCCAGAGTCCTGAGCACCCAGCACCCTGAGCACTGAGCACCCAGCACCCTGAGTACTGAGCACCCAGGACCCTGAGTACTGAGCACCCAGCACCCTGAGCACTGAGCACCCAACAAACTGAGCACTGAGCACTGAGCACCCAGCACCCCGAGCACTGAGCACCCAGCACCCCGAGCACTGAGCACCCAGCACCCTGAGCACTGAGCACCCAGCACCCTGAGCACTGAGCAAACAGCCCCCTGAGTACTGAGCACCCAGCACAATGAGAACTGAGCACCCAGCAACCTGAGCACTGAGCACCCAGCACCCTGAGCACTGAGCACCCTGAGGACTGAGTACCCAGCACCCTGAGCACTGAGCACCCAGCACCCTGAGTACTGAGCACCGATCACCCTGAGCACTGAGCACCCAGGACCCCGAGCACTGAGCACCCAGCACCCTGAGTACAGAGCACCCAGCTCCCCGAGTACTGAGCACCCAGCACAGCGAGCACTGAGCAGCCAGCACCCTGAGTACTGAGCACCCTGAGTACGGAGCACCGATCACCCTGAGCACTGAGCACCCAGCACCCTGAGTACTGATCACCCAGCACCCTGAGCACTGAGCACCAAGCACACTGAGCACTGAGCAAACAGCACCCTGAGTACTGAGTACCCAGCACCCTGAGTACTGAGTACCCAGCACCCTGAGCACTGAGCACCCAGCAACCTGAGTACTGAGCACCGAGAACCCTGAGTACTGAGCACCCAGCACCCTTAGTACTGAGCACCCAGCACCCTGAGTACTGAGCACCCAGCACCACCCTCAGCACTTAGCACCCAGCACCCCGAGCACTGAGCACCCAGCACCCTGAGCACTGAGCACCCAGCACCCCGAGTACTGAGTACCCAGCACCCCGAGTACTGAGCACCGAGCACCCCGAGCACTGAGCACCCAGCACCCTGAGTACTGAGCACCCAGCACCCTGAGTACTGAGCACTGAGCACCCCGAGTACTGAGCACCCATCACCCCGAGCACTGAGCACCCAGCAACCTGAGTACTGAGAACAGATCACCCTGAGTACTGAGCACCCAGCACCCTGAGTACTGAGCCCCCAGCACCCTGAGTACTGAGCACCCAGCACCCCGAGCACTGAGCACCCAGCACCCCGAGAATGAGCACCCAGCACCCTGAATACTGAGAACCGCGCACCCTGAGTACTGAGCACCCAGCACCCTGAGTACTGAGCCCCCAGCACCCTGAGTACTGAGCACCAAACACCCCGAGCACTGAGCACCCAGCACCCCGAGAATGAGCACCCAGCACCCTGAGTACTGAGCACCCAGCACCCTGAGTACTGAGCACTAAGCACCCAGAGCACTGAGCACCCAGCACCCCGAGCACGGAGCACCCAGGACCCCGAGCACTGAGTACTGAGCACCCAGCACCCTGAGTACTGAGCACAGAGCTCCCCGAGCACTGAGCACCCTGAGTACTGAGCACCCAGCACCCCGATCACTGAGCACCCAGCACCCTGAGTACTGAGCACCCAGCACCCTGAGTACTGAGCACCCAGCACCCTGAGCACTGAGCACCCAGCACCCTGAGCAATGAGCACCCAGCACCCTGAGCACGGAGCACCCAGCACCCTGTGTACTGAGCACCCAACACCCAGAGTACTGAGCACCCAGCACACTGAGTACTGAGCACCCAGCACCCTGAGTACTGAGCACCCAGCACCCTAAGTACTGAGCCCCCAGCACCCTGAGTACTGAGCACCCAGCACCCCGAGCACTGAGCAGCCAGCACCCCGAGAATGAGCACCCAGCACCCTGAGTACTGAGCACCCAGCACCCTGAGTACTGAGCACTAAGAACCCAGAGCACTGAGCACCCAGCACCCCGAGCACGGAGCACCCAGGACCATGAGCACTGAGTACTGAGCACCCAGCACCCTGAGAACTGAGCACCCAACACCCAGAGTACTGAGCACCCAGCACCCTGAGCACTGAGCACCCAGCACCCCGAGCACGGAGCACCCAGGACCCTGAGCACTGAGTACTGAGCACCCAGCACCCTGTGTACTGAGCACCCAACACCCAGAGTACTGAGCACCCAGCACCCTGAGCACTGAGCACCCAGCACCCTGAGAACTGAGCACCCAGCACCCTGAGTACTGAACAACCAGCACCCTGAGCACTGAGCACCCAGCACCCCGAGCACGGAGCACCCAGGACCCTGAGCACTGAGTACTGAGCACCCAGCACCCTGTGTACTGAGCACCCAACACCCAGAGTACTGAGCACCCAGCACCCTTAGTACTGAGCACCCAGCACCCTGAGTACTGAGCACCCAGCACCACCCTCAGCACTTAGCACCCAGCACCCCGAGCACTGAGCACCCAGCACCCTGAGTACTGAGCACTAAGCACCCAGAGCACTGAGCACCCAGCGCCCAGAGCACTGAGCACCCAGCACCCCGAGCACTGAGCACTGAGCACCCTGAGCACTGAGCACCCAGCACCCCGAGTACTGAGCACTGAGCACCCTGAGTACTGAGCACCAAGCACTCCGAGTAGTGAGCACTGAGCACCCTGAGTACTGAGCACCCAGCACCCTGAGTACTGAGCACCCAACACCGAGAGTACTGAGCACCCAGCACCCTGAGTACTGAGCACCCAGCACCCTGAGTACTGAACACCCAGGACCCTGAGCACTGAGCACTGAGCACCCTGAGCACTGAGTACTGAGCACTGAGCACCCTGAGCACTGGGCACCCAGCACCCCGAGTACTGAGCACCCAGCACCCCGAGCACTGAGCACCCAGCGCCCCGAGCACTGAGCACCCAGCACCCAGAGCACTGAGCACCCAGCACCCCGAGCACTGAGCACCCAGCGCCCCGAGCACTGAGCACCCAGCACCCCGAGCACTGAGCACTGAGCACCCTGAGCACTGAGCACCAAGCACCCCGCGTACTGAGCACTGAGCACACTGAGTACTGAGCACCAAGCACTCCGAGTACTGAGCACTGAGCATCCTGAGTACTGAGCACCCAGCACCCTGAGCACTGAGCACCCAGCACACTGAGAACTGAGCACCCAGCACCCCGAGTACTGAGCACGCAGAACTCCGAGCACTGAGCACCCAGCTCCCCGAGCACTGAGCACTGAGCACCCTGAGCACTGAGCACCCAGCACCCCGAGTGCTGAGCACTGAGCACCCTGAGCACTGAGCACCCAGCACCCCGAGTGCTGAGCACTGAGCACCCTGAGAACTGAGCACCCAGCACCCTGAGCACTGAGCACTGAGAATCCTAAGTACTGAGCACCGAGCACCCTGAGTACTGAGCACCCAGCACCCTGAGCACTGAGCACGGAGCACCCCGAGGACTGAGCACCCAGCACCCTGAGCACTGAGCACCCAGCACCTTGAGTACTGAGCACCGAGCACCCCGAGCACTGAGCACCCAGCACCCTGAATAATAAGCACCCAGCTCCCTGAGCACTGAGCACCCAGCACCCCGAGCACTGAGCACCCAGCACCCCGAGCACTGAGCCCCCAGCACCCTGAGTACTGAGCATCCAACACCCAGAGTACTGAGCACAGAGCACCCTGAGCACTGAGCACCCAGCACCCTGAGTACTGAGCACCCAGCACCCTGAGTACTGAGCACCTAGCACCCTGAGCACTGAGCACCCAGCACCCTGAGCACTGAGCACTGAGCACCCAACACTCTGAGCACTGAGCACTGAGCACCCAGCACCCCGAGCACTGAGCACCCAGCACCCCGAGCACTGAGCACCTAGCACCCTGAGCACTGAGCACCCAGCACCCTGAGCACTGAGCACCCAGCCCCCTGAGTACTGAGCACCCAGCACCATGAGTACTGAGCACCCAGCACCCTGAGTACTGAGCACTCAGCACCCTGAGTACTGAGCACCGAGCACCCCGAGCACTGAGCACCCAGCACCCTAAGCACTGAGCACCCTGAGGACTGAGCACCCAGCACCCTGAGCACTGAGCACCCAGCACCCTGAGTACTGAGCACCGATCACCCTGAGCACTGAGCACCCAGGACCCCGAGCACTGAGCACCCAGCACCCTGAGTACAGAGCTTCCAGCACCCCGAGTACTGAGCACCCAGCACCCCGAGCACTGAGCACCCAGCACCCTGAGTACTGAGCATCCTGAGTACTGAGCACCGATCACCCTGAGCACTGAGCACCCAGCACCCTGAGTACTGAGCACCCAGCACCCTGAGCACTGAGCACTCAGCACCCTGAGTACTGAGCACCGAGCACCCTGAGTACTGAGCACCCAGCACCCTTAGTACTGAGCACCCAGCACCCTGAGCACTGAGCACCCAGCACCCTGAGTACTGAGCACCCAGCACCACCCTCAGCACTGAGCACCCAGCACCCCGAGCACTGAGCACACAGCACCCAGAGCACTGAGCACTCAGCACCCCGAGTACTGCGCACCCAGCACCCCGAGTACTGAGCACCGAGCACCCCGAGCACTGAACACCCAGCACCCTGAGTACTGAGCACCCAGCACCCTGAGTACTGAGCACTGAGCACCCCGAGTACTGAGCACCCAGCACCCCGTGCACTGAGCACCCAGCAACCTGAGTACTGAGAACCGAGCACCCTGAGTACTGAGCACCGAGCACCCTGAGTACTGAGCCCCCAGCACCCTGAGTACTGAGCACCCAGCACCCCGAGCGCTGAGCACTCAGCACCCCGAGAATGAGCACCCAGCACCCTGAGTACTGAGCCCCCAGCACCTTGAGTACTGAGCACCCAGCACCCTGAGCACTGAGCACCCAGCACCCCGAGAATGAGCACCCAGCACCCTGAGTACTGAGCACCAAGCACCCTGAGTACTGAGCACTAAGCACCCAGAGCACTGAGCACCCAGCACCCCGAGCACGGAGCACCCAGGACCCCGAGCACTGAGTACTGAGCACTGAGCACCCTGAGTACTGAGCACCCAGCACCCCGATCACTGAGCACCCAGCACCCCGAGCACTGAGCACCCAGCACCCTGAGTACTGAGCACTGAGCACCCAGCACCCCGAGCACTGAGGACCCAGCACCCTGTGTACTGAGCACTGAGCACCCTGAGTACTAAGCACCCAGCACCCTGAGTACTGAGCACCCAGCACCCCGAGTACTGAGCACTGAGCACCCTGAGAACTGAGCACCCAGCACCCTGAGCACTGAGCACTGAGAACCCTGAGTACTGAGCACCGAGCACCCTGAGTACTGAGCACCCAGCACCCTGAGCACTGAGCACGTAGCACCCCGAGGACTGAGCACCCAGCATCCTGAGCACTGAGCACCCAGCACCTTGAGTACTGAGCACCCAGCACCCTGAGCACTGAGCACACAGCACCCCGAGCACTGAGCACCCAGCACCCCGAGCACTGAGCACCCAGCACCCTGAGTACTGAGCACCCAGCACGACCCTCAGCACTGAGCACCCAGCACCCCGAGCACTGAGCACCCAGCACCCTGAGCACTGAGCACCCAGCATCCCGAGTACTGAGCACCCAGCACCCCGAGTACTGAGCACCGAGCACCCCGAGCACTGAACACCCAGCACCCTGAGTACTGAGCACCCAGCACCCTTAGTACTGAGCAAGCAGCACCCTGAGCACTGAGCACCCTGCAACCTGAGTACTGAGAACAGATCACCCTGAGTACTGAGCACCCAGCACCCTGAGTACTGAGCCACCAGCACCCTGAGTACTGAGCACCCATCACCCCGAGCACTGAGCACCCAGCACCCCGAGAATGAGCACCCAGCACCCTCAGTACTGAGAACCGAGCACCCTGATTACTGAGCACCCAGCACCCTGAGTACTGAGCCCCCAGCACCCTGAGTACTGAGCACCCAGCACCCCGCGCACTGAGCACCCAGCACCCCGAGAATGAGCACCCAGCACCCTGAGTACTGAGCACCCAGCACCCTGAGTACTGAGCACTAAACACCCAGAGCACTGAGCGCCCAGCACCCCGAGCACGGAGCACCCAGGACCCCGAGCACTGAGTACTGAGCACCCAGCACCCTGAGTACTGAGCACCGAGCTCCCCGAGCACTGAGCACCCTGAGTACTGAGCACCCAGCACCCCGATCACTGAGCACCCAGCACCCTGATCACTGAGCACCCAGCACCCTGAGCACTGAGCACCCAGCACCCTGAGTACTGAGCACGGAGCACGCTGATTACTGAGCACCCAGCACCCCGAGCACTGAGCACCCAGCACCCTGAGTACTGAGCACTGAGCACCCAGCACCCCGAGCACTGAGCACCCAGCACCCTGTGTACTGAGCACTGAGCACCCTGAGTACTAAGCACCCTGCACCCTGAGTACTGAGCACCCAGGACCCTGAGCACTGAGCACCGAGCACCCTGAGTACTGAGCACCCAGCACCCTGAGCACTGAGCACCGAGCACCCCGAGCACTGAGCACCCAGCACCCTGAGCACTCAGCACCCAGCACCCCGAGCACTGAGCAACCAGCACCCTGAGCACTGAGCACCCAGCACCCTGAGCATGGAGCACCCCGAGGACTGAGCACCCAGCACCCTGAGAACTGAGCACCCAGCACCTTGAGTACTGAGCACCGAGCACCTCGAGCACTAAACACCAAGCACCCTGAGTACTGAGCACCCAGCACCCTGAGCACTGAGCACCCAGCACCCTGAGCACTGAGCACCCAGCACCCCGAGCACGGAGCACCCAGCACCCTTAGTACTGAGCACCCAACACCCAGATTACTGAGCACCCAGCACCCTGAGCACTGAGCACCCAGCACACTGAGTACTGAGCACCCAGCACCCTGAGTACTGGACACCCAGCACCCTGAGCACTGAGCACTGAGCACCCTGAGCACTGAGTACTGAGCACTGAGCACCCTGAGTACTGAGCACCCAGCACCCCGTGTACTGAGCACCCAGCACCCCGAGCACTGAGCACCCAGCGCCCCGAGCACTGAGCACCCAGCACCCCGAGCACTGAGCACTGAGCACACTGAGCACTGAGCACCCAGCACCCCGAGTACTGAGCACTGAGCACCCTGAGTACTGAGCACCAAGCACTCCGAGTACTGAGCACTGAGCACCCTGAGTACTGAGCACCCAGCACCCTGAGCACTGAGCACCCAGCACCCTGAGTACTGAGCACAGAGCACCCTGAGCACTGAGCACCCAGCACCCTGAGTACTGAGCAACCAGCACCCTGAGCACTGAGCACTGAGCACCCAGCACCCTGAGCACTGAGCACTGAGCACCCAGCAATACAGCCCTGAGCACCCAGCACCCCGAGCACTGAGCACCCAGCACCCTGAGCACTGAGCACCCAGCACCCTGAGCATTGAGCACCCAGGACCCTGAGTACTGAGCACCCAGCACCCTGAGTAATGAGCACCCAGCACCCTGAGTACTGAGCACTCAGCACCCTGAGTACTGAGCACCGAGCACCCCGAGCACTGAGCACCCAGCACCCTGAGCACTGCGCACCCGGAGGACTGAGCACCCAGCACCCTGAGAACTGAGCACCGATCACCCTGAGCACTGAGCACCCAGCACCCCGAGCACTGAGCACCCAGCACCCTGAGTACTGAGCACCCAGCACCCCGAGTACTGAGCACACAGCACCCTCAGTACTGAGCACCCAGCACCCCGAGCACTGAGCACCCAGCACCCTGAGTACTGAGCACCCTGAGTACTGAGCACTGAGCACCGAGCACCCTGAGTACTGAGCACCCTGAGGACTGAGCACCCAGCACCCTGAGCACTGAGCACCCAGCACCCTTATTACTGAGCACTGATCACCCTGAGCACTGAGCACCCAGCACCCCGAGCACTGAGCACCCAGAACCCTGAGTACTGAGCACCCAGCACCCCGAGCACTGAGCACCCAGAACCCTGAGTACTGAACACCCAGCACCCTGAGCACTGAGCACCCAGCACCCTGAGCACTGAGCACTGAGCACCCAGCACCCCGAGCACTGAGCACCCAGCACGCTGAGCACCCAGAACCCTGAGCACTGAGCACCCTGAGCACTGAGCACCCTGAGCACTGAGCACTGATCACCCAGCACCCTGAGTACTGAGCACCCAACACTCTGAGCACTGAGCACCCAGCACGCTGAGTACTGAGCACTGAGCACACAGCACCCTGAGTACTGAGCAACCAGCACCACGAGCACTGAGCACCCAGCGCCCTTAGTACTGAGCACTGATCACCCTGAGCACTGAGCACCCAGAACCCCGAGCACTGAGCACCCAGAACCCTGAGTACTGAGCACCCAGCACCCTGAGCACTGAGCACCGAGAACACTGAGTACTGAGCACTGAGCACCCAGCACCCCGAGCACTGAGCACCCAGAACCCTGAGTACTGAGCACCCAGCACCCTGAGCACTGAGCACCCAGCACCCTGAGCACTGAGCACTGAGCACCCAGCACCCCGAGCACTGAGCACCCAGCACCCTGAGCACCCAGAACCCTGAGCACTGAGCACCCTGAGCACTGAGCACCCTGAGTACTGAGCACTGAGCACACAGCACCCTGAGTACTGAGCAACCAGCACCTCGAGCACTGAGCACCCAGCGCCCCGAGCACTGAGCACCCAGCACCCCGAGCACTGAGCGCTGAGCACACTGAGCACTGAGCACCCAGCACCCCGAGTACTGAGCACTGAGCACCCTGAGTACTGAACACCCAGCACCCCGAGTACTGAGCACTGAGCACCCTGAGTACTTAGCACCCAGCACTCTGAGCACTGAGAACCCGGAGTACTGAGCACCAAGCAACCTGAGACCTGAGCACCCAGTACCCTGAGCACTGAGCACGGAGCACCCCGCGGAGTGAGCACCCAGCACGCTGAGCACTGAGCACCCAGCACCTTGAGTACTGAGCACCGAGCACCCCGAGCACTGAGCACCCAGCACGCTGAATACTGAGCACCCAGCACCCTGAGCACTGATCACCCAGCACCCCGAGCACTGAGCACCCAGCACCCCTAGCACTGAGCACCCATCACCCTGAGTACTGAGCACCCAACACCCAGAGTCCTGAGCACCCAGCACCCTGAGCACTGATCACCCAGCACCCTGAGTCCTGAGCACCCAGCACCCTGAGCACTGAGCACTGAGCACCCAACACCCTGAGCACTGAGCACTGAGCACCCAGCACCCCGAGCACTGAGCGCCCAGCACCCCGCACACTGAGCACCCAGCACCCTGAGCACTGAGCACCCAGCACCCTGAGTACTGAGCACCCAGCACCATGAGTACTGAGCACCCAGCACCCTGAGTACTGAGCACTCAGCACCCTGAGTACTGAGCACCGAGCACCCCGAGCACTGAGCACCCAGCACCCTGAGCACTGAGCACCCGGAGGACTGAGCACCCAGCACCCTGAGCACCGATCACCCTGAGCACTGAGCACCCAGCACCCCAAGCACTGAGCACCCAGCACCCTGAGTACTGAGCACCCAGCACCCCGAGTACTGAGCACCCAGCACCCTGAGTACTGAGCACCCAGCACCCTGAGCACTGAGCACCCAGCACCCTGAGTACTGAGCACCCTGAGTACTGAGCACTGAGCACCGAGCACCCTGAGTACTGAGCACCCTGAGGACTGAGCACCCAGCACCCTGAGCACTGAGCACCCAGCACCCTTAGTACTGAGCACTGATCACCCTGAGCACTGAGCACCCAGCACCCCGAGCACTGAGCACCCAGAACCCTGAGTACTGAGCACCCAGCACCCTGAGCACTGAGCACCGAGC
Organism: Microtus oregoni; assembly: GCF_018167655.1. NCBI lineage: Eukaryota > Metazoa > Chordata > Mammalia > Rodentia > Cricetidae > Microtus > Microtus oregoni. The sequence continues at coordinate 29,139 of NW_024543596.1, forward strand.
ACCCTGAGTACTGAACACCCAGCACCCTGAGCACTGAGCACTGAGCACCCAGCACCCTGAGCACTGAGCACTGAGCACCCAGCACCCCGAGCACTGAGCACCCAGCACCCTGAGCACCCAGCACCCTGAGCACTGAGCACCCTGAGCACTGAGCACCCTGAGCACTTAGCACTGAGCACCCAGCACCCTGAGTACTGAGCACCCAACACTCTGAGCACTGAGCACCCAGCACGCTGAGTACTGAGCACTGAGCACACAGCACCCTGAGTACTGAGCAACCAGCACCTCGAGCACTGAGTACCCAGCGCCCCGAGCACTGAGCACCCAGCACCCTGAGCACTGAGCACCCAGCACCCTGTGTACTGAGCACTGAGCACCCTGAGTGCTGAGCACCCAGCACCCTGAGTACTGGACACCCAGCACCCTGAGCACTGAGCACTGAGCACCCTGAGCACTGAGTACTGAGCACTGAGCACCCTGAGTACTGAGCACCCAGCACCCCGTGTACTGAGCACCCAGCACCCCGAGCACTGAGCACCCAGCGCCCCGAGCACTGAGCACCCAGCACCCCGAGCACTGAGCACTGAGCACACTGAGCACTGAGCACCCAGCACCCCGAGTACTGAGCACTGAGCACCCTGAGTACTGAGCACCAAGCACTCCGAGTACTGAGCACTGAGCACCCTGAGTACTGAGCACCCAGCACCCTGAGCACTGAGCACCCAGCACCCTGAGTACTGAGCACAGAGCACCCTGAGCACTGAGCACCCAGCACCCTGAGTACTGAGCAACCAGCACCCTGAGCACTGAGCACTGAGCACCCAGCACCCTGAGCACTGAGCACTGAGCACCCAGCAATACAGCCCTGAGCACCCAGCACCCCGAGCACTGAGCACCCAGCACCCTGAGCACTGAGCACCCAGCACCCTGAGCATTGAGCACCCAGGACCCTGAGTACTGAGCACCCAGCACCCTGAGTAATGAGCACCCAGCACCCTGAGTACTGAGCACTCAGCACCCTGAGTACTGAGCACCGAGCACCCCGAGAACTGAGCACCCAGCACCCTGAGCACTGCGCACCCGGAGGACTGAGCACCCAGCACCCTGAGCACTGAGCACCGATCACCCTGAGCACTGAGCACCCAGCACCCCGAGCACTGAGCACCCAGCACCCTGAGTACTGAGCACCCAGCACCCCGAGTACTGAGCACACAGCACCCTCAGTACTGAGCACCCAGCACCCCGAGCACTGAGCACCCAGCACCCTGAGTACTGAGCACCCTGAGTACTGAGCACTGAGCACCGAGCACCCTGAGTACTGAGCAACCTGAGGACTGAGCACCCAGCACCCTGAGCACTGAGCACCCAGCACCCTTATTACTGAGCACTGATCACCCTGAGCACTGAGCACCCAGCACCCCGAGCACTGAGCACCCAGAACCCTGAGTACTGAGCACCCAGCACCCCGAGCACTGAGCACCCAGAACCCTGAGTACTGAACACCCAGCACCCTGAGCACTGAGCACCCAGCACCCTGAGCACTGAGCACTGAGCACCCAGCACCCCGAGCACTGAGCACCCAGCACGCTGAGCACCCAGAACCCTGAGCACTGAGCACCCTGAGCACTGAGCACCCTGAGCACTGAGCACTGATCACCCAGCACCCTGAGTACTGAGCACCCAACACTCTGAGCACTGAGCACCCAGCACGCTGAGTACTGAGCACTGAGCACACAGCACCCTGAGTACTGAGCAACCAGCACCACGAGCACTGAGCACCCAGCGCCCTTAGTACTGAGCACTGATCACCCTGAGCACTGAGCACCCAGAACCCCGAGCACTGAGCACCCAGAACCCTGAGTACTGAGCACCCAGCACCCTGAGCACTGAGCACCGAGAACACTGAGTACTGAGCACTGAGCACCCAGCACCCCGAGCACTGAGCACCCAGAACCCTGAGTACTGAGCACCCAGCACCCTGAGCACTGAGCACCCAGCACCCTGAGCACTGAGCACTGAGCACCCAGCACCCCGAGCACTGAGCACCCAGCACCCTGAGCACCCAGAACCCTGAGCACTGAGCACCCTGAGCACTGAGCACCCTGAGTACTGAGCACTGAGCACACAGCACCCTGAGTACTGAGCAACCAGCACCTCGAGCACTGAGCACCCAGCGCCCCGAGCACTGAGCACCCAGCACCCCGAGCACTGAGCACTGAGCACACTGAGCACTGAGCACCCAGCACCCCGAGTACTGAGCACTGAGCACCCTGAGTACTGAACACCCAGCACCCCGAGTACTGAGCACTGAGCACCCTGAGTACTTAGCACCCAGCACTCTGAGCACTGAGAACCCGGAGTACTGAGCACCAAGCAACCTGAGACCTGAGCACCCAGCACCCTGAGCACTGAGCACGGAGCACCCCGCGGAGTGAGCACCCAGCACGCTGAGCACCTAGCACCCAGCACCTTGAGTACTGAGCACCGAGCACCCCGAGCACTGAGCACCCAGCACGCTGAATACTGAGCACCCAGCACCCTGAGCACTGATCACCCAGCACCCCGAGCACTGAGCACCCAGCACCCCTAGCACTGAGCACCCATCACCCTGAGTACTGAGCACCCATCACCCAGAGTCCTGAGCACCCAGCACCCTGAGCACTGATCACCCAGCACCCTGAGTCCTGAGCACCCAGCACCCTGAGCACTGAGCACTGAGCACCCAACACCCTGAGCACTGAGCACTGAGCACCCAGCACCCCGAGCACTGAGCGCCCAGCACCCCGCACACTGAGCACCCAGCACCCTGAGCACTGAGCACCCAGCACCCTGAGTACTGAGCACCCAGCACCATGAGTACTGAGCACCCAGCACCCTGAGTACTGAGCACTCAGCACCCTGAGTACTGAGCACCGAGCACCCCGAGCACTGAGCACCCAGCACCCTGAGCACTGAGCACCCGGAGGACTGAGCACCCAGCACCCTGAGCACCGATCACCCTGAGCACTGAGCACCCAGCACCCCAAGCACTGAGCACCCAGCACCCTGAGTACTGAGCACCCAGCACCCCGAGTACTGAGCACCCAGCACCCTGAGTACTGAGCACCCAGCACCCTGAGCACTGAGCACCCAGCACCCTGAGTACTGAGCACCCTGAGTACTGAGCACTGAGCACCGAGCACCCTGAGTACTGAGCACCCTGAGGACTGAGCACCCAGCACCCTGAGCACTGAGCACCCAGCACCCTTAGTACTGAGCACTGATCACCCTGAGCACTGAGCACCCAGCACCCCGAGCACTGAGCACCCAGAACCCTGAGTACTGAGCACCCAGCACCCTGAGCACTGAGCACCGAGCACCCTGAGTACTGAACACCCAGCACCCTGAGCACTGAGCACTGAGCACCCAGCACCCTGAGCACTGAGCACTGAGCACCCAGCACCCCGAGCACTGAGCACCCAGCACCCTGAGCACCCAGCACCCTGAGCACTGAGCACCCTGAGCACTGAGCACCCTGAGCACTTAGCACTGAGCACCCAGCACCCTGAGTACTGAGCACCCAACACTCTGAGCACTGAGCACCCAGCACGCTGAGTACTGAGCACTGAGCACACAGCACCCTGAGTACTGAGCAACCAGCACCTCGAGCACTGAGTACCCAGCGCCCCGAGCACTGAGCACCCAGCACCCCGAGCACTGAGCACTGAGCACACTGAGCACTGAGCACCCAGCACCCTGAGTACTGAGCACTAAACACCCAGAACACTGAGCGCCCAGCACCCCGAGCACTGAGCACCCAGCACCCCGAGCACTGAGCACCCAGCACGCTGAATACTGAGCACCCAGCACCCTGAGCACTGATCACCCAGCACCCCGAGCACTGAGCACCCAGCACCCCTAGCACTGAGCACCCATCACCCTGAGTACTGAGCACCCATCACCCAGAGTCCTGAGCACCCAGCACCCTGAGCACTGATCACCCAGCACCCTGAGTCCTGAGCACCCAGCACCCTGAGCACTGAGCACTGAGCACCCAACACCCTGAGCACTGAGCACTGAGCACCCAGCACCCCGAGCACTGAGCGCCCAGCACCCCGCACACTGAGCACCCAGCACCCTGAGCACTGAGCACCCAGCACCCTGAGTACTGAGCACCCAGCACCATGAGTACTGAGCACCCAGCACCCTGAGTACTGAGCACTCAGCACCCTGAGTACTGAGCACCGAGCACCCCGAGCACTGAGCACCCAGCACCCTGAGCACTGAGCACCCGGAGGACTGAGCACCCAGCACCCTGAGCACCGATCACCCTGAGCACTGAGCACCCAGCACCCCAAGCACTGAGCACCCAGCACCCTGAGTACTGAGCACCCAGCACCCCGAGTACTGAGCACCCAGCACCCTGAGTACTGAGCACCCAGCACCCTGAGCACTGAGCACCCAGCACCCTGAGTACTGAGCACCCTGAGTACTGAGCACTGAGCACCGAGCACCCTGAGTACTGAGCACCCTGAGGACTGAGCACCCAGCACCCTGAGCACTGAGCACCCAGCACCCTTAGTACTGAGCACTGATCACCCTGAGCACTGAGCACCCAGCACCCCGAGCACTGAGCACCCAGAACCCTGAGTACTGAGCACCCAGCACCCTGAGCACTGAGCACCGAGCACCCTGAGTACTGAACACCCAGCACCCTGAGCACTGAGCACTGAGCACCCAGCACCCTGAGCACTGAGCACTGAGCACCCAGCACCCCGAGCACTGAGCACCCAGCACCCTGAGCACCCAGCACCCTGAGCACTGAGCACCCTGAGCACTGAGCACCCTGAGCACTTAGCACTGAGCACCCAGCACCCTGAGTACTGAGCACCCAACACTCTGAGCACTGAGCACCCAGCACGCTGAGTACTGAGCACTGAGCACACAGCACCCTGAGTACTGAGCAACCAGCACCTCGAGCACTGAGTACCCAGCGCCCCGAGCACTGAGCACCCAGCACCCCGAGCACTGAGCACTGAGCACACTGAGCACTGAGCACCCAGCACCCTGAGTACTGAGCACTAAACACCCAGAACACTGAGCGCCCAGCACCCCGAGCACTGAGCACCCAGCACCCCGAGAATGAGCACCCAGCACCCTGAGTACTGAGCACCCAGCACCCTGAGTACTGAGCACTAAACACCCAGAGCACTGAGCGCCCAGCACCCCGAGCACCCAGGACCCCGAGCACTGAGTACTGAGCACCCAACACCCTGAGTACTGAGCACCGAGCTCCCCGAGCACTGAGCACCCTGAGTACTGAGCAGCCAGCACCCCGATCACTGAGCACCCAGCACCCTGAGCACTGAGCACCCAGCACCCTGAGCACTGAGCACCCAGCACCCTGTGTACTGAGCACTGAGCACCCTGAGTACTAAGCACCCAGCACCCTGAGTACTGAGCACCCAGGACCCTGAGCACTGAGCACCGAGCACCCCGAGCACTGAGCACCCAGCACCCTGAGCACTCAGCACCCAGCACCCCGAGCACTGAGCACCCAGCACCCTGAGCACTGAGCACCCAGCACCCTGAGCATGGAGCACCCCGAGGACTGAGCACCCAGCAACCTGAGAACTGAGCACCCAGCACCTTGAGTACTGAGCACCGAGCACCTCGAGCAATAAACACCCAGCACCCTGAGTACTGAGCACCCAGCACCCTGAGCACTGAGCACCCAGCACCCTGAGCACTGAGCACCCAGCACCCCGAGCACGGAGCACCCAGCACCCTGAGTACTGAGCACCCAACACCCAGATTACTGAGCACCCAGCACCCTGAGCACTGAGCACCCAGCACCCTGAGTACTGAGCACCCAGCACCCTGAGTACTGAACACCCAGCACCCTGAGCACTGAGCACTGAGCACCCTGATCACTGAGTACTGAGCACTGAGCACCCTGAGTACTGAGCACCCAGCACCCTGAGCACTGAGCACGCAGCACCCCGAGCACTGAGCACCCAGCACCCTGAGCACTGAGCACCCTGAGGACTGAGTACCCAGCACCCTGAGCACTGAGCACCCAGCACCCTGAGTACTGAGCACCGATCACCCTGAGCACTGAGCACCCAGGACCCCGAGCACTGAGCACCCAGCACCCTGAGTACAGAGCACACAGCACCCCGAGTACTGGGCACCCAGCACCCCGAGCACTGAGCAGCCAGCACCCTGAGTACTGAGCACCCTGAGTACTGAGCACCCAGCACCCCGAGCACTGAGCACCCAGTGCCCCGAGCACTGAGCACCCTGAGCACTGAGCACCCAGCACCCCGAGTACTGAGCACTGAGCACCCTGAGTACTGAGCACCAAGCACTCCGAGTACTGAGCACTGAGCACCCTGAGTACTGAGCACCCAGCACCCTGAGCACTGAGCACCCAGCACCCTGAGTACGGAGCACTGAGAACCCTGAGTACTGAGCACCGAGCACCCTGAGAACTGAGCACCCAGCACCCTGATCACTGAGCACGGAGCACCCCGAGGACTGAGCACCCAGCACCCTGAGCACTGAGCACCCAGCACATTGAGTACTGAGCACCGAGCACCCCGAGCACTGAGCACCCAGCACCATGAGTACTGAGCACCCAGCACCCTGAGCACTGAGCACCCAGCACCCTGAGCACTGAGCACGCAGCACCCCGAGCACTGAGCACCCAGCACCCTGAGTACTGAGCACAGAGCACCCTGAGCACTGAGCACCCAGCACCCTGAGTACTGAGCACCCAGCACCCTGAGTACTGCGCAACCAGCACCCTGAGCACAGAGCACTGAGCAACCAGCACCCTGAGCACTGAGCACTGAGCACCCAGCACCACAGCCCTGAGCACCCAGCACCCCGAGCACTGAGCACCCAGCACCCTGAGCACTGAGCACCCAGCACCCTGAGCATTGAGCACCCAGCACCCTGAGTACTGAGCACCCAGCACCCTGAGTACTGAGCACCCAGCACCCTGAGTACTGAGCACTCAGCACCCTGAGTACTGAGCACCGAGCACCCCGAGCACTGAGCACCCAGCACCCTGAGCACTGAGCACCCGGAGGACTGAGCACCCAGCACCCTGAGCACTGAGCACCGATCACCCTGAGCACTGAGGACCCAGCAACCCGAGCACTGAGCACCCAGCACCCTGAGTACTGAGCACCCAGCACCCCTAGTACTGAGCACCCAGCACCCTCAGTACTGATCACCCAGCACCCCGAGCACTGAGCACCCAGCACCCTGAGTACTGAGCACCCTGAGTACTGAGCACTGAGCACCGAGCACCCTGAGTACTGAGCACCCTGAGGACTGAGCACCCAGCACCCTGAGCACTGAGCACCCAGCACACTTAGTACTGAGCACTGATCACCCTGAGCACTGAGCACCCAGCACCCCGAGCACTGAGCACCCAGAACCCTGAGTACTGAGCACCCAGCACCCTGAGCACTGAGCACCGAGAACCCTGAGTACTGAACACCCAGCACCCTGAGCACTGAGCACTGAGCACCCAGCACCCTGAGCACTGAGCACTGAGCACCCAGCACCCCGAGCACTGAGGACCCAGCACCCTGAGCACCCAGAACCCTGAGCACTGAGCACCCTGAGCACTGAGCACCCTGAGCTCTGAGCACTGAGCACCCAGCACCCTGAGTACTGAGCACCCAACACGCTGAGCACTGAGCACCCAGCACGCTGAGTACTGAGCACTGATCACACAGCACCCTGAGTACTGAGCAACCAGCACCTCGAGCACTGAGCACCCAGCGCCCCGAGCACTGAGCACCCAGCACCCCGAGCACTGAGCACTGAGCACACTGAGCACTGAACACCCAGCACCCCGAGTACTGAGCACTGAGCACCCTGAGTACTGAGCACCCAGCACCCCGAGTACTGAGCACTGAGCACCCTGAGTACTGAGCACCCAGCACCCTGAGCACTGAGAACCCGGAGTACTGAGCACCGAGCACCCTGAGTACTGAGCACCCAGCACCCTGAGCACTGAGCACGGAGCACCCCGCGGAGTGAGCACCCAGCACCCTGAGCACTGAGCACCCAGCACCTTGAGTACTGAGCACCGAGCACCCCGAGCACTGAGCACCCAGCACGCTGAATACTGAGCACCCAGCACCCTGAGCACTGAGCACCCAGCACCCCGAGAACTGAGCACCCAGCACCCCGAGCACTGAGCACCCAGCACCCTGAGTACTGAGCACCCAACACCCAGAGTCCTGAGCACCCAGCACCCTGAGCACTGATCACCCAGCACCCTGAGTACTGAGCACCCAGCACCCTGAGTACTGAACACCCAGCACCCTGAGCACTGAGCACTGAGCACCCAACACCCTGAGCACTGAGCACTGAGCACCCAGCACCCCGAGCACTGAGCACCCAGCACCCCGCGCACTGAGCACCCAGAACCCTGAGCACTGAGCACCCAGCACCCTGAGTACTGAGCACCCAGCACCATGAGTACTGAGCACCCAGCACCCTGAGTACTGAGCACTCAGCACCCTGAGTACTGAGCACCGAGCACCCCGAGCACTGAGCACCCAGCACCCTGAGCACTGAGCACCCGGAGGACTGAGCACCCAGCACCCTGAGCACTGAGCACCGATCACCCTGAGCACTGAGCACCCAGCACCCCGAGCACTGAGCACCCAGCACCCTGAGTACTGAGCACCCAACACCCCGAGTACTGAACACCCAGCACCCTGAGTACTGAGCACCCAGCACCCTGAGCACTGAGCACCCAGCACCCTGAGTACTGAGCACCCTGAGTACTGAGCACTGAGCACCGAGCACCCTGAGTACTGAGCACCCTGAGGACTGAGCACCCAGCACCCTGAGCACTGAGCACCCAGCACCCTTAGTACTGAGCACTGATCACCCTGAGCACTGAGCACCCAGCACCCCGAGCACTGAGCACCCAGAACCCTGAGTACTGAGCTCTCAGCACCCTGAGCACTGAGCACCGAGCACCCTGAGTACTGAACACCGCACCCTGAGCACTGAGCACTGAGCACCCAGCACCCTGAGCACTGAGCACTGAGCACCCAGCACCCTGAGCACTGAGCACCCAGCACCCTGAGCACCCAGCACCCTGAGCACTGAGCACCCTGAGCACTGAGCACCCTGAGCACTTAGCACTGAGCACCCAGCACCCTGAGTACTGAGCACCCAACACTCTGAGCACTGAGCACCCAGCACGCTGAGTACTCAGCACTGAGCACACAGCACCCTGAGTACTGAGCACCCAGCACCCCGAGTACTGAGCACCCAGCACCCTCAGTACTGAGCACCCAGCACCCCGAGCACTGAGCACCCAGCACACTGAGTACTGAGCACCCTGAGTACTGAGCACTGAGCACCGAGCACCCTGAGTACTGAGCACCCTGAGGACTGAGCACCCAGCACCCTGAGCACTGAGCACCCAGCACCCTTATTACTGAGCACTGATCACCCTGAGCACTGAGCACCCAGCACCCCGAGCACTGAGCACCCAGAACCCTGAGTACTGAGCACCCAGCACCCCGAGCACTGAGCACCCAGAACCCTGAGTACTGAACACCCAGCACCCTGAGCACTGAGCACCCAGCACCCTGAGCACTGAGCACTGAGCACCCAGCACCCCGAGCACTGAGCACCCAGCACGCTGAGCACCCAGAACCCTGAGCACTGAGCACCCTGAGCACTGAGCACCCTGAGCACTGAGCACTGATCACCCAGCACCCTGAGTACTGAGCACCCAACACTCTGAGCACTGAGCACCCAGCACGCTGAGTACTGAGCACTGAGCACCCAGCGCCCTTAGTACTGAGCACTGATCACCCTGAGCACTGAGCACCCAGAACCCCGAGCACTGAGCACCCAGAACCCTGAGTACTGAGCACCCAGCACCCTGAGCACTGAGCACCGAGAACACTGAGTACTGAGCACTGAGCACCCAGCACCCCGAGCACTGAGCACCCAGAACCCTGAGTACTGAGCACCCAGCACCCTGAGCACTGAGCACGCAGCACCCTGAGCACTGAGCACTGAGCACCCAGCACCCCGAGCACTGAGCACCCAGCACCCTGAGCACCCAGAACCCTGAGCACTGAGCACCCTGAGCACTGAGCACCCTGAGTACTGAGCACTGAGCACACAGCACCCTGAGTACTGAGCAACCAGCACCTCGAGCACTGAGCACCCAGCGCCCCGAGCACTGAGCACCCAGCACCCCGAGCACTGAGCACTGAGCACACTGAGCACTGAGCACCCAGCACCCCGAGTACTGAGCACTGAGCACCCTGAGTACTGAACACCCAGCACCCCGAGTACTGAGCACTGAGCACCCTGAGTACTTAGCACCCAGCACTCTGAGCACTGAGAACCCGGAGTACTGAGCACCGAGCAACCTGAGACCTGAGCACCCAGCACCCTGAGCACTGAGCACGGAGCACCCCGCGGAGTGAGCACCCAGCACGCTGAGCACTGAGCACCCAGCACCTTGAGTACTGAGCACCGAGCACCCCGAGCACTGAGCACCCAGCACGCTGAATACTGAGCACCCAGCACCCTGAGCACTGATCACCCAGCACCCCGAGCACTGAGCACCCAGCACCCCTAGCACTGAGCACCCATCACCCTGAGTACTGAGCACCCAACACCCAGAGTCCTGAGCACCCAGCACCCTGAGCACTGATCACCCAGCACCCTGAGTCCTGAGCACCCAGCACCCTGAGCACTGAGCACTGAGCACCCAACACCCTGAGCACTGAGCACTGAGCACCCAGCACCCCGAGAACTGAGCGCCCAGCACCCCGCACACTGAGCACCCAGCACCCTGAGCACTGAGCACTCAGCACCCTGAGTACTGAGCACCGAGCACCCCGAGCACTGAGCACCCAGCACCCTGAGCACTGAGCACCCGGAGGACTGAGCACCCAGCACCCTGAGCACCGATCACCCTGAGCACTGAGCACCCAGCACCCCAAGCACTGAGCACCCAGCACCCTGAGTACTGAGCACCCAGCACCCCGAGTACTGAGCACCCAGCACCCTGAGTACTGAGCACCCAGCACCCTGAGCACTGAGCACCCAGCACCCTGAGTACTGAGCACCCTGAGTACTGAGCACTGAGCACCGAGCACCCTGAGTACTGAGCACCCTGAGGACTGAGCACCCAGCACCCTGAGCACTGAGCACCCAGCACCCTTAGTACTGAGCACTGATCACCCTGAGCACTGAGCACCCAGCACCCCGAGCACTGAGCACCCAGAACCCTGAGTACTGAGCACCCAGCACCCTGAGCACTGAGCACCGAGCACCCTGAGTACTGAACAGCCAGCACCCTGAGCACTGAGCACTGAGCACCCAGCACCCTGAGCACTGAGCACTGAGCACCCAGCACCCCGAGCACTGAGCACCCAGCACCCTGAGCACCCAGCACCCTGAGCACTGAGCACCCTGAGCACTTAGCACTGAGCACCCTGCACCCTGAGTACTGAGCACCCAACACTCTGAGCACTGAGCACCCAGCACGCTGAGTACTGAGCACTGAGCACACAGCACCCTGAGTACTGAGCAACCAGCACCTCGAGCACTGAGAACCCAGCGCCCCGAGCACTGTGCACCCAGCACCCCGAGCACTGAGCACTGAGCACACTGAGCACTGAGCACCCAGCACCCTGAGTACTGAGCACTAAACACCCAGAGCACTGAGCGCCCAGCACCCCGAGCACTGAGCACCCAGCACCCCGAGAATGAGCACCCAGCACCCTGAGTACTGAGCACCCAGCACCCTGAGTACTGAGCACTAAACACCCAGAGCACTGAGCGCCCAGCACCCCGAGCACCCAGGACCCCGAGCACTGAGTACTGAGCACCCAACACCCTGAGTACTGAGCACCGAGCTCCCCGAGCACTGAGCACCCTGAGTACTGAGCAGCCAGCACCCCGATCACTGAGCACCCAGCACCCTGAGCACTGAGCACCCAGCACCCTGAGCACTGAGCACCCAGCACCCTGTGTACTGAGCACTGAGCACCCTGAGTACTAAGCACCCAGCACCCTGAGTACTGAGTACCCAGGACCCTGAGCACTGAGCACCGAGCACCCCGAGCACTGAGCACCCAGCACCCTGAGCACTCAGCACCCAGCACCCCGAGCACTGAGCACCCAGCACCCTGAGCACTGAGCACCCAGCACCCTGAGCATGGAGCACCCCGAGGACTGAGCACCCAGCAACCTGAGAACTGAGCACCCAGCACCTTGAGTACTGAGCACCGAGCACCTCGAGCAATAAACACCCAGCACCCTGAGTACTGAGCACCCAGCACCCTGAGCACTGAGCACCCAGCACCCTGAGCACTGAGCACCCAGCACCCCGAGCACGGAGCACCCAGCACCCTGAGTACTGAGCACCCAACACCCAGATTACTGAGCACCCAGCACCCTGAGCACTGAGCACCCAGCACCCTGAGTACTGAGCACCCAGCACCCTGAGTACTGAACACCCAGCACCCTGAGCACTGAGCACTGAGCACCCTGATCACTGAGTACTGAGCACTGAGCACCCTGAGTACTGAGCACCCAGCACCCTGAGCACTGAGCACGCAGCACCCCGAGCACTGAGCACCCAGCACCCTGAGCACTGAGCACCCTGAGGACTGAGTACCCAGCACCCTGAGCACTGAGCACCCAGCACCCTGAGTACTGAGCACCGATCACCCTGAGCACTGAGCACCCAGGACCCCGAGCACTGAGCACCCAGCACCCTGAGTACAGAGCACACAGCACCCCGAGTACTGGGCACCCAGCACCCCGAGCACTGAGCAGCCAGCACCCTGAGTACTGAGCACCCTGAGTACTGAGCACCCAGCACCCCGAGCACTGAGCACCCAGTGCCCCGAGCACTGAGCACCCTGAGCACTGAGCACCCAGCACCCCGAGTACTGAGCACTGAGCACCCTGAGTACTGAGCACCAAGCACTCCGAGTACTGAGCACTGAGCACCCTGAGTACTGAGCACCCAGCACCCTGAGCACTGAGCACCCAGCACCCTGAGTACGGAGCACTGAGAACCCTGAGTACTGAGCACCGAGCACCCTGAGTACTGAGCACCCAGCACCCTGATCACTGAGCACGGAGCACCCCGAGGACTGAGCACTCAGCACCCTGAGCACTGAGCACCCAGCACATTGAGTACTGAGCACCGAGCACCTCGAGCACTGAGCACCCAGCACCATGAGTACTGAGCACCCAGCACCCTGAGCACTGAGCACCCAGCACCCTGAGCACTGAGCACGCAGCACCCCGAGCACTGAGCACCCAGCACCCTGAGTACTGAGCACAGAGCACCCTGAGCACTGAGCACCCAGCACCCTGAGTACTGAGCACCCAGCACCCTGAGTACTGCGCAACCAGCACCCTGAGCACAGAGCACTGAGCAACCAGCACCCTGAGCACTGAGCACTGAGCACCCAGCACCACAGCCCTGAGCACCCAGCACCCCGAGCACTGAGCACCCAGCACCCTGAGCACTGAGCACCCAGCACCCTGAGCATTGAGCACCCAGCACACTGAGTACTGAGCACCCAGCACCCTGAGTACTGAGCACCCAGCACCCTGAGTACTGAGCACTCAGCACCCTGAGTACTGAGCACCGAGCACCCCGAGCACTGAGCACCCAGCACCCTGAGCACTGAGCACCCGGAGGACTGAGCACCCAGCACCCTGAGCACTGAGCACCGATCACCCTGAGCACTGAGGACCCAGCAACCCGAGCACTGAGCACCCAGCACCCTGAGTACTGAGCACCCAGCACCCCTAGTACTGAGCACCCAGCACCCTCAGTACTGAGCACCCAGCACCCCGAGCACTGAGCACCCAGCACCCTGAGTACTGAGCACACTGAGTACTGAGCACTGAGCACCGAGCACCCTGAGTACTGAGCACCCTGAGGACTGAGCACCCAGCACCCTGAGCACTGAGCACCCAGCACACTTAGTACTGAGCACTGATCACCCTGAGCACTGAGCACCCAGCACCCCGAGCACTGAGCACCCAGAACCCTGAGTACTGAGCACCCAGCACCCTGAGCACTGAGCACCGAGAACCCTGAGTACTGAACACCCAGCACCCTGAGCACTGAGCACTGAGCACCCAGCACCCTGAGCACTGAGCACTGAGCACCCAGCACCCCGAGCACTGAGCACCCAGCACCCTGAGCACCCAGAACCCTGAGCACTGAGCACCCTGAGCACTGAGCACCCTGAGCTCTGAGCACTGAGCACCCAGCACCCTGAGTACTGAGCATCCAACACGCTGAGCACTGAGCACCCAGCACGCTGAGTACTGAGCACTGATCACACAGCACCCTGAGTACTGAGCAACCAGCACCTCGAGCACTGAGCACCCAGCGCCCCGAGCACTGAGCACCCAGCAACCCGAGCACTGAGCACTGAGCACACTGAGCACTGAACACCCAGCACCCCGAGTACTGAGCACTGAGCACCCTGAGTACTGAGCACCCAGCACCCCGAGTACTGAGCACTGAGCACCCTGAGTACTGAGCACCCAGCACCCTGAGCACTGAGAACCCGGAGTACTGAGCACCGAGCACCCTGAGTACTGAGCACCCAGCACCCTGAGCACTGAGCACGGAGCACCCCGCGGAGTGAGCACCCAGCACCCTGAGCACTGAGCACCCAGCACCTTGAGTACTGAGCACCCAGCACCCTGAGCACTGAGCACCCAGCACCCCGAGAACTGAGCACCCAGCACCCCGAGCACTGAGCACCCAGCACCCTGAGTACTGAGCACCCAACACCCAGAGTCCTGAGCACCCAGCACCCTGAGCACTGATCACCCAGCACCCTGAGTACTGAGCACCCAGCACCCTGAGTACTGAGCACCCAGCACCCTGAGCACTGAGCACTGAGCACCCAACACCCTGAGCACTGAGCACTGAGCACCCAGCACCCCGAGCACTGAGCACCCAGCACCCCGCGCACTGAGCACCCAGAACCCTGAGCACTGAGCACCCAGCACCCTGAGTACTGAGCACCCAGCACCATGAGTACTGAGCACCCAGCACCCTGAGTACTGAGCACTCAGCACCCTGAGTACTGAGCACCGAGCACCCCGAGCACTGAGCACCCAGCACCCTGAGCACTGAGCACCCGGAGGACTGAGCACCCAGCACCCTGAGCACTGAGCACCGATCACCCTGAGCACTGAGCACCCAGCACCCCGAGCACTGAGCACCCAGCACCCTGAGTACTGAGCACCCAACACCCCGAGTACTGAACACCCAGCACCCTGAGTACTGAGCACCCAGCACCCTGAGCACTGAGCACCCAGCACCCTGAGTACTGAGCACCCTGAGTACTGAGCACTGAGCACCGAGCACCCTGAGTACTGAGCACCCTGAGGACTGAGCACCCAGCACCCTGAGCACTGAGCACCCAGCACCCTTAGTACTGAGCACTGATCACCCTGAGCACTGAGCACCCAGCACCCCGAGCACTGAGCACCCAGAACCCTGAGTACTGAGCTCCCAGCACCCTGAGCACTGAGCACCGAGCACCCTGAGTACTGAACACCGCACCCTGAGCACTGAGCACTGAGCACCCAGCACCCTGAGCACTGAGCACTGAGCACCCAGCACCCTGAGCACTGAGCACCCAGCACCCTGAGCACCCAGCACCCTGAGCACTGAGCACCCTGAGCACTGAGCACCCTGAGCACTTAGCACTGAGCACCCAGCACCCTGAGTACTGAGCACCCAACACTCTGAGCACTGAGCACCCAGCACGCTGAGTACTCAGCACTGAGCACACAGCACCCTGAGTACTGAGCAACCAGCACCTCGAGCACTGAGCACCCAGCGCCCCGAGCACTGAACACCGAGCACCCCGAGCACTGAGCACTGAGCACACTGAGCACTGAGCACCCAGCACCCCGAGTACTGAGCACTGAGCACCCTGAGTACTGAGCACCCAGCACCCCGAGTACTGAGCACTGAGCACCCTGAGTAGTGAGCACCCAGCACCCTGAGCACTGAGAACCCTGAGTACTGAGCACCGAGCACCCTGAGTACTGAGCACCCAGCACCCTGAGCACTGAGCACGGAGCACCCCGAGGACTGAGCACCCAGCACCCTGAGCACTGAGCACCCAGCACCTTGAGTACTGAGCACCGAGCACCCCGAGCACTGAGCACCCAGCACGCTGAATACTGAGCACCCAGCACCCTGAGCACTGAGCACGGAGCACCCCGAGCACTGAGCACCCAGCACCCCGAGCACTGAGCACCCAGCACCCTGAGTACTGAGCACCCAACACCCAGAGTCCTGAGCACCCAGCACCCTGAGCACAGAGCACCCAGCACCCTGAGTACTGAGCACCCAGCACCCTGAGTACTGAGCACCCAGCACCCTGAGCACTGAGCACTGAGCACCCAACACCCTGAGCACTGAGCACTGAGCACCCAGCACCCCGAGCACTGAGCACCCAGCAACCCGCGCACTGAGCACCCAGCACCCTGAGCACTGAGCACCCAGCACCCTGAGTACTGAGCACCCAGCACCATGAGTACTGAGCACCCAGCACCCTGAGTACTGAGCACTCAGCACCCTGAGTACTGAGCACCGAGCACCCCGAGCACTGAGCACCCAGCACCGTGAGCACTGAGTACCCTGAGGACTGAGTACCCAGCACCCTGAGCACTGAGCACCCAGCACCCTGAGTACTGAGCACCGATCACCCTGAGCACAGAGCACCCAGGACCCCGAGCACTGAGCACCCAGCACCCTGAGTACAGAGCACCCAGCACCCCGAGTACTGAGCACCCAGCACCCCGAGCACTGAGCAGCCAGCACCCTGAGTACTGAGCACCCTGAGTACTGAGCACCGATCACCCTGAGCACTGAGCACCCAGCACCCTGAGTACTGAGCACCCAGCACCCTGAGCACTGAGCACCAAGGACCCTGAGCACTGAGCACCCAGCACCCTGAGTACTGAGCACCCAGCACCCTGAGTACTGAGCACCCAGCACCCTTAGTACTGAGCACCCAGCACCCTGAGCACTGAGCACCCAGCACCCTGAGTACTGAGCACCCAGCACCAAACTCAGCACTGAGCACCCAGCACCCCGAGCACTGAGCACCCAGCACCCCGAGCACTGAGCACCCAGCACCCTGAGTACTGAGCACTGAGCACCCCGAGTACTGAGCACCCATCACCCCGAGCACTGAGCACCCAGCAACCTGAGTACTGAGAAGAGATCACCCTGAGTACTGAGCACCCAGCACCCTGAGTACTGAGCCCCCAGCACCCTGAGTACTGAGCACCCAGCACCCCGAGCACTGAGCACCCAGCACCCCGAGAATGAGAACCCAGCACCCTGAATACTGAGATCCGAGCACCCTGAGTACTGAGCACCCAGCACCCTGAGTACTGAGCCCCCAGCACCCTGAGTACTGAGCACCCAGCACCCCGAGCACTGAGCACCCAGCACCCCGAGAATGAGCACCCAGCACCCTGAGTACTGAGCACCCAGCACCCTGAGTACTGAGCACTAAGCACCCAGAGCACTGAGCACCCAGCACCCCGATCACTGAGCACCCAGCACCCTGAGCACTGATCACCCAGCACCCTGAGCACTGAGCACCCAGAACCCTGAGTACTGAGCACCCAACACCCAGAGTACTGAGCACCCAGCACCCTGAGCACTGAGCACCCAGCACCCTGAGTACAGAGCACCCAGCACCCTGAGTACTGAGCACCCAGCACCCTGAGCACTGAGCACTGAGCACCCAACACCCTGAGCACTGAGCACCCAGCACCCGAGCACTGAGCACCCAGCACCCCGAGCACTGAGCACCCAGCACCCTGAGCACTGAGCACCCAGCACCCTGAGCACTGAGCACCCAGCCCCCTGAGTACTGAGCACCCAGCACCATGAGTACTGAGCACCCAGCACCCTGAGTACTGAGCACTCAGCACCTTGAGTACTGAGCACCGAGCACCCCGAGCACTGAGCACCCAGCACCCTGAGCACTGAGCACCCTGAGGACTGCGCACCCAGCACCCTGAGCACTGAGCACCCAGCACCCTGAGTACTGAGCACCAATCACCCTGAGCACTGAGCACCCAGGACCCCGAGCACTGAGCACCCAGCACCCTGAGTACAGAGCACCCAGCACCCCGAGTACTGAGCACCCAGCACCCCGAGCACTGAGCACCCAGCACCCTGAGTACTGAGCACCCTGAGTACTGAGCACCGATCACCCTGAGCACTGAGCACCCAGCACCCTGAGTACTGTGCACCCAGCACCCTGAGCACTGAGCACCCAGCACCCTGAGCACTGAGCACCCAGCACAGTGAGTACTGAGCACCCAGCACCCTGAGTACTGAGTACCCAGCACATTGAGCACTGAGCACCCAGCACCCTGAGTACTGAGCACCCAGTACCCTGAGTACTGAGCACCCAGCAACCTTAGTACTGAGCAACCAGCACCCTGAGCACTGAGCACCCAGCACCCTGAGTACTGAGCACCCAGCACCACCCTCAGCACTGAGCACCCAGCAACCCGAGCACTGAGCACCCAGCACCCTGAGCACTGAGCACAAAGCACCCCGAGTACTGAGCACCCAGCACCCCGAGTATTGAGCACCGAGCACCCTGAGCACTGAACACCCAGCACCCTGAGTACTGAGCACCCAGCACCCTGAGTACTGAGCACTGAGCACCCCGAGTACTGAGCACCCAGCACCCCGAGCACTGAGCACCCTGCAACCTGAGTACTGAGAACAGATCACCCTGAGTACTGAGCACCCAGCACCCTGAGTACTGAGCCCCCAGCACCCTGAGTACTGAGCACCCAGCACCCCGAGCACTGAGCACCCAGCACCCCGAGAATGAGCACCCAGCACCCTGAGTACTGAGAACCGAACACCCTGAGTACTTAGCACCCAGCACCCTGAGTACTGAGCCCCCAGCAACCTGAGTACTGAGCACCCAGCACCCCGAGCACTGAGCACCCAGCACCCCGAGAATGAGCAACCAGCACCCTGAGTACTGAGCACCCAGCACCCTGAGTACTGAGCACTAAGCACCCAGAGCACTGAGCGCCCAGCACCCCGAGCACGGAGCACAAAGGACCCCGAGCACTGAGTACTGAGCACCCAGCACCCTGAGTACTGAGCACCCAGCACCCCGAGCACTGAGCACCCAGCACCCTGAGTACTGAGCACTGAGCACCCAGCACCCCGAGCACTGAGCAGCCAGCACCCTGTGTACTGAGCACTGAGCACCCTGAGTACTAAGCACCCAGCACGCTGAGTACTGAGCACCCAGGACCCTGAGCACTGAGCACCGAGCACCCCGAGCACTGAGCACCCAGCACCCTGAGCACTCAGCAACCAGCACCCCGAGCACTGAGCACCCAGCACCCTGAGCACTGAGCACCCAGCACCCTGAGCATGGAGCACCCCGAGGACTGAGCACCCAGCACCCTGAGAACTGAGCACCCAGCACCTTGAGTACTGAGCTCCGAGCACCTCGAGCACTAAGCACCCAGCACCCTGAGTACTGAGCACCCAGCACCCTGAGCAATGTGCACCCAGCACCCTGAGCACTGAGCACCCAGCACCCCGAGCACGTAGCACCCAGCACCCAGAGTACTGAGCACCCAACACCCAGAGTACTGAGCACCCAGCAACCCGAGTACTGAGCACCCAGCACCCCGAGCACTGAGCACCCAGCGCCCCGAGCACTGAGCACCCAGCACCCCGAGCACTGAGCACTGAGCACCCTGAGCACTGAGTACTGAGCACTGAGCACCCTGAGTACTGAGCACCCAGCACCCAGAGTACTGAGCACCCAGCACCCCGAGCACTGAGCACCCAGCACCCCGAGCACTGAGCACCCAGCACCCCGAGCACTGAGCACTGAGCACCCTGAGCACTGAGCACCCAGCACCCCGAGTACTGAGCACTGAGCACCCTGAGTACTGAGCACCAAGCACCCCGAGTACTGAGCACCAAGCACTCCGAGTACTGAGCACCCAGCACCCTGAGTACAGAGCACCCAGCACCCTGAGTACTGAGCACCCAGCACCCTGAGCACTGAGCACTGAGCACCCAACACCCTGAGCACTGAGCACCCAGCACCCGAGCAATGAGCACCCAGCACCCCGAGCACTGAGCACCCAGCACCCTGAGCACTGAGCACCCAGCACCCTGAGCACTGAGCACCCAGCCCCCTGAGTACTGAGCACCCAGCACCATGAGTACTGAGCACCCAGCACCCTGAGTACTGAGCACTCAGCACCTTGAGTACTGAGCACCGAGCACCCGAGCACTGAGCACCCAGCACCCTGAGCACTGAGCACCCTGAGGACTGCGCACCCAGCACCCTGAGCACTGAGCACCCAGCACCCTGAGTACTGAGCACCAATCACCCTGAGCACTGAGCACCCAGGACCCCGAGCACTGAGCACCCAGCACCCTGAGTACAGAGCACCCAGCACCCCGAGTACTGAGCACCCAGCACCCCGAGCACTGAGCACCCAGCACCCTGAGTACTGAGCACCCTGAGTACTGAGCACCGATCACCCTGAGCACTGAGCACCCAGCACCCTGAGAACTGTGCACCCAGCACCCTGAGCACTGAGCACCCAGCACCCTGAGCACTGAGCACCCAGCACAGTGAGTACTGAGCACCCAGCACCCTGAGTACTGAGTACCCAGCACATTGAGCACTGAGCACCCAGCACCCTGAGTACTGAGCACCCAGCACCCTGAGTACTGAGCACCCAGCAACCTTAGTACTGAGCACCCAGCACCCTGAGCACTGAGCACCCAGCACCCTGAGTACTGAGCACCCAGCACCACCCTCAGCACTGAGCACCCAGCAACCCGAGCACTGAGCACCCAGCACCCTGAGCACTGAGCACCCAGCACCCCGAGTACTGAGCACCCAGCACCCCGAGTATTGAGCACCGAGCACCCTGAGCACTGAACACCCAGCACCCTGAGTACTGAGCACCCAGCACCCTGAGTACTGAGCACTGAGCACCCCGAGTACTGAGCACCCAGCACCCCGAGCACTGAGCACCCTGCAACCTGAGTACTGAGAACAGATCACCCTGAGTACTGAGCACCCAGCACCCTGAGTACTGAGCCCCCAGCACCCTGAGTACTGAGCACCCAGCAACCCGAGCACTGAGCACCCAGCACCCCGAGAATGAGCACCCAGCACCCTGAGTACTGAGAACCGAACACCCTGAGTACTGAGCACCCAGCACCCTGAGTACTGAGCCCCCAGCAACCTGAGTACTGAGCACCCAGCACCCCGAGCACTGAGCACCCAGCACCCTGAGAATGAGCAACCAGCACCCTGAGTACTGAGCACCCAGCACCCTGAGTACTGAGCACTAAGCACCCAGAGCACTGAGCGCCCAGCACCCCGAGCACGGAGCACAAAGGACCCCGAGCACTGAGTACTGAGCACCCAGCACCCTGAGTACTGAGCACCCAGCACCCCGAGCACTGAGCACCCAGCACCCTGAGTACTGAGCACTGAGCACCCAGCACCCCGAGCACTGAGCACCCAGCACCCTGTGTACTGAGCACTGAGCACCCTGAGTACTAAGCACCCAGCACGCTGAGTACTGAGCACCCAGGACCCTGAGCACTGAGCACCGAGCACCCCGAGCACTGAGCACCCAGCACCCTGAGCACTCAGCAACCAGCACCCCGAGCACTGAGCACCCAGCACCCTGAGCACTGAGCACCCAGCACCCTGAGCATGGAGCACCCCGAGGACTGAGCACCCAGCACCCTGAGAACTGAGCACCCAGCACCTTGAGTACTGAGCTCCGAGCACCTCGAGCACTAAGCACCCAGCACCCTGAGTACTGAGCACCCAGCACCCTGAGCACTGTGGACCCAGCACCCTGAGCACTGAGCACCCAGCACCCCGAGCACGTAGCACCCAGCACCCTGAGTACTGAGCACCCAACACCCAGAGTACTGAGCACCCAGCACCCCGAGTACTGAGCACCCAGCACCCCGAGCACTGAGCACCCAGCGCCCCGAGCACTGAGCACCCAGCACCCCGAGCACTGAGCACTGAGCACCCTGAGCACTGAGTACTGAGCACTGAGCACCCTGAGTACTGAGCACCCAGCACCCAGAGTACTGAGCACCCAGCACCCCGAGCACTGAGCACCCAGCTCCCCGAGCACTGAGCACCCAGCACCCCGAGCACTGAGCACTGAGCACCCTGAGCACTGAGCACCCAGCACCCCGAGTACTGAGCACTGAGCACCCTGAGTACTGAGCACCAAGCACTCCGAGTACTGAGCACTGAGCACCCTGAGTACTGAGCACCCAGCACCCTGAGCACTGAACACCCAGCACCCTGAGTACTGAGCACTGAGATCCCTGAGTACTGAGCACCGAACACCCTGAGTACTGAGCACACAGCACCCTGATCACTGAGCACGGAGCACCCCGAGGACTGAGCACCCAGCACCCTGACCACTGAGCACCCAGCACCTTGAGTACTGAGCACCGAGCACCCCGAGCACTGAGCACCCAGCACCCGGAGCACTGAGCACCCAGCACCCTGAGCACTGAGCACGCAGCACCCCGAGCACTGAGCACCCAGCACCCTGAGTACTGAGCACAGAGCACCCTGAGCACTGAGCACCCAACACTCTGAGCACTGAGCACAAAGCACGCTGAGTACTGAGCAATGAGCACACAGCACCCTGAGTACTGAGCTACTAGCACCTCGAGCACTGAGCACCCAGCGCCCCGAGCACTGAGCACCCAGCACCCCGAGCACTGAGCACTGAGCACACTGAGCACTGAGCACACAGCACCCCGAGTACTGAGCACTGAGCACACTGAGTACTGAGCACCCGGCACCCCGAGTACTGAGCACTGAGCACGCTGAGTACTGAGCACCCAGCACCCTGAGCACTGAGAACCCTGAGTACTGAGCAACGAGCACCCTGAGTACTGAGCACCCAGCACCCTGAGCACTGAGCACGGAGCACCCCGAGGACTGAGCACCCAGCACCCTGAGCACTGAGCACCCAGCACCTTGAGTACTGAACACCGAGCACCCCGAGCACTGAGCACCCAGCACCCTGAATACTGAGCACCCTGCACCCTGAGCACTGAGCACCCAGCACCCCGAGCACTGAGCACCCAGCACCCCGAACACTGAGCACCCAGCACCCTGAGTACTGAGCACCCAACACCCAGAGTCCTGAGCACCCAGCACCCTGAGCACTGAGCACCCAGCACCCTGAGTACTGAGCACCCAGCACCCTGAGTACTGAGCACCCAGCACCCTGAGTACTGAGCACTGAGCACCCAAAACCCTGAGCACTGAGCACTGAGCACCCAGCACCCCGAGCACTGAGCACCCAGCACCCCGAGCACTGAGCACCCAGCACCCTGAGCACTGAGCACCCAGCACCCTGAGCACAGAGCACCCAGCCCCCTGAGTACTGAGCACCCAGCACCATGAGAACTGAGCACCCAGCGCCCTGAGTACTGAGCACTCAGCACCCTGAGTACTGAGCACCGAGCACCCCGAGCACTGAGCACCCAGCACCCTGAGCACTGAGCACCCTGAGGACTGAGTACCCAGCACCCTGAGCACTGAGCACCCAGCACCCTGAGTACTGAGCACCGATCACCCTGAGCACTGAGCACCCAGGACCCCGAGCACTGAGCACCCAGCACCCTGAGTACAGAGCACCCAGCTCCCCGAGTACTGAGCACCCAGCACCCCGAGCACTGAGCAGCCAGCACCCTGAGTACTGAGCACCCTGAGTACTGACCACCGAAAACCCTGAGCACTGAGCACCCAGCACCCTGAGTACTGAGCACCCAGCACCCTGAGCACTGAGCACCAAGCACCCTGAGCACTGAGCACCCAGCACCCTGAGTGCTGAGCACCCAGCCCCCTGAGTACTGAGCACCCAGTACCCTGAGTACTGAGCACCCATCACCCCGAGCACTGAGCACCCAGCAACCTGAGTACTGTGAATAGATCACCCTGAGTACTGAGCACCGAGCACCCTGAGTACTGAGCCCCCAGCACCCTGAGTACTGAGCACCCAGCACCCCGAGCACTGAGCACCCAGCACCCCGAGAATGAGAACCCAGCACCCTGAATACTGAGAACCGAGCACCCTGAGTACTGAGCACCCAGCACCCTGAGTACTGAGCCCCTAGCACCCTGAGTACTGAGCACCCAGCACCCCGAGCACTGAGCACCCAGCACCCCGAGAATGAGTACACAGCAACCTGAGTACTGAGCACCCAGCACCCTGAGTACTGAGCACTAAGCACCCAGAGCACTGAGTACCCAGCACCCCGAGCACGGAGCACCCAGGACCCCGAGCACTGAGTACTGAGCACCCAGCACCCTGAGTACTGAGCTCAGAGCTAGCCGAGCACTGAGCACCCTGAGTACTGAGCCCCTAGCACCCCGATCACTGAGCACCCAGCACCCTGAGTACTGAGCACCCAGCACCCTGAGTACTGAGCACCCAGCACCCTGAGCACTGAGCACCCAGCACCCTGAGCAATGAGCACCCAGCACCCCGAGCACGGAGCACCCAGCACTCTGTGTACTGAGCACCCAACACCCAGAGTACTGAGCACCCAGCACCCTGAGCACTGAGCACCCAGCACCCTGAGTACTGAGCACCCAGCACCCTGAGTACTGAACAACCAGCACCCCGAGCACTGAGCACCCAGCACCCCGAGCACTGAGCACCCAGCGGCCCGAACACTGAGCACCCAGCACCCCAAGCACTGAGCACTGAGCACCCTGAGCACTGAGCACCCAGCACCCTGAGTACTGAGCACTGAGAACCCTGAGTACTGAGCACCGAGCACCCTGAGTACTGAGCACCCAGCACCCTGATCACTGAGCACGGAGCACCCCGAGGACTGAGCACCCAGCACCCTGAGCACTGAGCACCCAGCACCTTGAGTACTGAGCACCGAGCACCCCGA
This sequence comes from Microtus oregoni, assembly GCF_018167655.1. NCBI lineage: Eukaryota > Metazoa > Chordata > Mammalia > Rodentia > Cricetidae > Microtus > Microtus oregoni. The sequence goes on from NW_024543596.1 coordinate 54,193, forward strand.
GCACTGAGCACCCAGCACCCTGAGTACTGAGCACCCAGCACCCTGGGCACTGAGCACCCAGCACCCTGAGCACTGAGCACGCAGCACCCCGAGCACTGAGCACCCAGCACTCTGAGTACTGAGCACAGAGCACCCTGAGCACTGAGCACCCAGCACCCTGAGTACTGAGCACCCAGCACCCTGAGTACTGAGCAACCAGCACCCTGAGCACTGAGCACCCAGCACCCTGAGCACTGAGCACTGAGCACTGAGCACCCAGCACCACAGCCCTGAGCACCCAGCACCCCGAGCACTGAGCACCCAGCACCCTGAGCACTGAGCACCCAGCACCATGAGCATTGAGCACGCAGCACCCTGAGTACTGAGCACCCAGCACCCTGAGTACTGAGCACCCAGCACCCTGAGTACTGAGCACCCAGCACCCTGAGCACTGAGCACCCGGAGGACTGAGCACCCAGCACCCTGGGCACTGAGCACCGATCACCCTGAGCACTGAGCACCCAGCACCCCGAGCACTGAGCACCCAGCACCCTGAGTCATGAGCACCCAGCACCCCGAGTACTGAGCACCCAGCACCCTGAGTACTGAGCACCCAGCACCCCGAGCACTGAGCACCCAGCACCCTGAGTACTGAGCACCCTGAGTACTGAGCACTGAGCACCGAGCACCCTGAGTACTGAGCACCCTGAGGACTGAGCACCCAGCACCCTGAGCACTGAGCACCCAGCACCCTGAGTACTGAGCACTGATCACCCTGAGCACTGAGCACCCAGCACCCCGAGCACTGAGCACCCAGAACCCTGAGTACTGAGCACCCAGCACCCTGAGCACTGAGCACCCAGCACCCTGAGTACTGAACACCCAGCAACCTGAGCACTGAGCACTGAGCACCCAGCACCCTGAGCACTGAGCACTGAGCACCCAGCACCCCGAGCACTGAGCACCCAGCACCCTGAGCAGCCAGCACCCCGAGCACTGAGCACCCAGCACCTCGAGCACTGAGCACCCAGCACCCCGAGCACTGAGCACCCAGCACACTGAGTACTGAGCACCCAGCACTCTGAGCACTGAGAACCCTGAGTACTGAGCACCGAGCACCCTGAGTACTGAGCACCCAGCACCCTGAGCACTGAGCACGGAGCACCCCGAGGACTGAGCACCCAGCACCCTGAGCACGGAGCACCCAGCACCTTGAGTACTGAGCACCGAGCACCCCGAGCACTGAGCACCCAGCACCCTGAATACTGAGCACCCAGCACCCTGAGCACTGAGCACCCAGCACCCCGAGCACTGAGCACCCAGCACCCTGAGCACTGAGCACCCAGCACCCTGAGTACTGAGCACCCAACACCCAGAGTCCTGAGCACCCAGTACCCTGAGCACTGAGCACCCAGCACCCTGAGTACTGAGCACCCAGCACCCTGAGTACTGAGCACCCAGCACCCTGAGCACTGAGCACTGAGCACCCAACACCCTGAGCACTGAGCACTGAGCACCCAGCACCCCGAGCACTGAGCACCCAGCACCCCGACCACTGAGCACCCAGCACCCTGAGCACTGAGCACCCAGCACCCTGAGCACTGAGCACCCAGCCCCCTGAGTACTGAGCACCCAGCACCTTGAGTACTGACCACCCAGCACCCTGAGTAATGAGCACTCAGCACCCTGAGTACTGAGCACCGAACACCCCGAGCACTGAGCACCCAGCACCCTGAGCACTGAGCACCCTGAGGACTGAGTACCCAGCACCCTGAGCACTGAGCACCCAGCACCCTGAGTACTGAGCACTGATCACCCTGAGCACTGAGCACCCAGGACCCCGAGAACTGAGCAACCAGCACCCTGAGTACAGAGCACCCAGCACCCCGAGTACTGAGCACCCAGCACCCCGAGCACTGAGCAGCCAGCACCCTGAGTACTGAGCACCCTGAGTACTGAGCACCGATCACCCTGAGCACTGAGCACCCAGCACCCTGAGTACTGAGCACCCAGCACCAGGAGCACTGAGCACCAAGCACCCTGAGCACTGAGCACCCAGCACCCTGAGTACTGAGCACCCAGCACCCTGAGTACTGAGTACCCAGCACCCTGAGCACTGAGCACCCAGCACCCTGATTACTGAGCACCGAGCACCCTGAGTACTGAGCACCCAGCACCCTTAGTACTGAGCACCCAGCACCCTGAGCACTGAGCACCCAGCACCCTGAGTACTGAGCACCCAGCACCACCCTCAGTCCTGAGCACCCAGCACCCCGAGCACTGAGCACCCAGCACCCTGAGCACTGAGCACCCAGCACCCCGAGTACTGAGCACCCAGCACCCTGAGCACTGAGCACCCAGCACCCTGAGTACTGAGCACCCAGCACCACCCTCAGTACTGAGCACCCAGCACCCCGAGGACTGAGCACCCAGCACCCTGAGCACTGAGGACCCAGCACCTTGAGTACTGAGCACCGAGCACCCCGAGCACTCAGCACCCAGCACCCTGAGTACTGAGCACCCAGCACCCTGAGCACTGAGCACCCAGCACCCTGAGCACTGAGCACGCAGCACCCCGAGCACTGAGCACCCAGCACTCTGAGTACTGAGCACAGAGCACCCTGAGCACTGAGCACCCAGCACCCTGAGTACTGAGCACCCAGCACCCTGAGTACTGAGCAACCAGCACCCTGAGCACTGAGCACTGAGCACCCAGCACCCTGAGCACTGAGCACTGAGCACTGAGCACCCAGCACCACAGCCCTGAGCACCCAGCACCCCGAGCACTGAGCACCCAGCACCCTGAGCACTGAGCACCCAGCACCATGAGCATTGAGCACGCAGCACCCTGAGTACTGAGCACCCAGCACCCTGAGTACTGAGCACCCAGCACCCTGAATCATGAGCACCCAGCACCCCGAGTACTGAGCACCCAGCACCCTGAGTCCTGAGCACCCAGCACCCCGAGCACTGAGCATCCAGCACCCTGAGTACTGAGCACCCTGAGTACTGAGCACTGAGCACCGAGCACCCTGAGTACTGAGCACCCTGAGGACTGAGCACCCAGCACCCTGAGCACTGAGCACCCAGCACCCTGAGTACTGAGCACTGATCACCCTGAGCACTGAGCACCCAGCACCCCGAGCACTGAGCACCCTGAACCCTGAGTACTGAGCACCCAGCACCCTGAGCACTGAGCACCCAGCACCCTGAGTACTGAACACCCAGCAACCTGAGCACTGAGCACTGAGCACCCAGCACCCTGAGCACTGAGCACTGAGCACCCAGCAACCCGAGCACTGAGCACCCAGCACCCTGAGCACCCAGCACCCCGAGCACTGAGCACCCAGCACCCCGAGCACTGAGCACCCAGCACCCCGAGCACTGAGCACCCAGCACACTGAGCACCCAGCACCCTGAGCACTGAGCACCCTGAGCACTGAGCACCCTGAGCACTGAGCACTGAGCACCCAGCACCCTGAGTACTGAGCACCCAACACTCTGAGCACTGAGCACCCAGCACGCTGAGTACTGAGCACTGAGCACACAGCACCCTGAGTACTGAGCACCCAGCACCCTGAGTACTGAGTACCCAGAACCCTGAGCACTGAGCACCCAGCACCCTGAGTACTGAGCACCCAGCACCCTTAGTACTGAGCACCCAGCACCCGGAGCACTGAGCACCCAGCACCCTGTGTACTGAGCACCCAGCACCACCCTCAGTACTGAGCACCCAGCACCCCGAGCACTGAGCACCCAGCACCCTGAGCACTGAGCACCCAGCACCCCGAGTACTGAGCACCCAGCACCCCGAGCACTGAGCACCGAGCACCCCGAGCACTGAGCACCCAGCACACTGAGTACTGAGCACCCAGCACCCTGAGTACTGAGCACTGAGCACCCCGAGTACTGAGCACCCATCACCCCGAGCACTGACCACCCAGCAACCTGAGTACTGAGAACAGATCACCCTGAGTACTTAGCACCCAGCACCCTGAGTACTGAGCCCCCAGCACCAAGAGTACTGAGCACCCAGCACCCTGAGCACTGAGCACCCAGCACCCCGAGAATGAGCACCCAGCACCCTGAATACTGAGAACCGAGCACCCTGATTACTGAGCACGCAGCACCCTGAGTACTGAGCCCCCAGCACCCTGAGTACTGAGCACCCAACACCCCGAGCACTGAGCACCCAGCACCCCGAGAATGAGCACCCAGCACCCTGAGTACTGAGCACCCAGCAACCTGAGTACTGAGCACTGAGCACCCAGCACCCCGAGCACGGAGCACCCAGGACCCCGAGCACTGAGTACTGAGCACCCAGCACCCTGAGTACGGAGCACCGAGCTCCCCGAGCACTGAGCACCCCGATCACTGAGCACCCAGCACCCTGAGCACTGATCACCCAGCACCCTGAGCACTGAGCACCCAGCACCCCGAGCACTGAGTACCCAGCACCCTGAGTACTGAGCACTGAGCACCCTGAGTACTAAGCACCCAGCACCCTGAGTACTGAGTACCCAGGACCCTGAGCACTGAGCACCGAGCACCCCGAGCATTGAGCACCCAGCACCCTGAGCACTCAGCACCCAGCACCCCGAGCACTGAGCACCCAGCAACCTGAGCCCTGAGCACCCAGCACCCTGAGTACTGAGCCCTGAGAACCCTGAGTACTGAGCACCGAGCACCCTGAGTACTGAGCACCCAGCACCCTGATCACTGAGCACGGAGCACCCCGAGGACTGAGCACCCAGCACCCTGAGCACTGAGCACCCAGCACCTTGAGTACTGAGCACCGAGCACCCCGAGCACTGAGCACCCAGCACCCTGAGTACTGAGCACCCAGCACCCTGAGCACTGAGCACCCAGCACCCTGAGCACTGAGCACGCAGCACCCCGAGCACTGAGCACCCAGCACCCTGAGTACTGAGCACAGAGCACCCTGAGCACTGAGCACCCAGCACCCTGAGTACTGAGCACCCAGCACCCTGAGTACTGAGCAACCAGCAACCTGAGCACTGAGCACTGAGCACCCAGCACCCTGAGCACTGAGCACTGAGCACCCAGCACCACAGCCCTGAGCACCCAGCACCCCGAGCACTGAGCACCCAGCGCCCTGAGCACTGAGCACCCAGCACCATGAGCATTGAGCACCCAGCACCCTGAGTACTGAGCACCCAACACCCAGAGTCCTGAGCACCCAGCACCCTGAGCACTGAGCACCCAGCACTCTGAGTACTGAGCACCCAGCACCCTGAGTACTGAGCACCCAGCACCCTGAGCACTGAGCACTGAGCACCGAACACAATGAGCACTGAGCACTGAGCACCCAGCACCCCGAGCACTGAGCACCCAGCACCATGAGTACCGACCACCCAGCACCCTGAGTACTGAGCACTCAGCACCCTGAGTACTGAGCACCGAGCACCCCGAGCACTGAGCACCCAGCACCCTGAGCACTGAGCACCCTGAGGACTGAGTACCCAGCATCGTGAGCACTGAGCACCCAGCACCCTGAGTACTGAGCACCGATCACCCTGAGCACTGAGCACCCAGGACCCCGAGAACTGAGCACCCAGCACCCTGAGTACAGAGCACCCAGCACCCCGAGTACTGAGCACCCAGCACCCCGAGCACTGAGCAGCCAGCACCCTGAGTAGTGAGCACCCTGAGTACTGAGCACCGATCACCCTGAGCACTGAGCACCCAGCACCCTGAGTACTGAGCACCCAGCACCAGGAGCACTGAGCACCAAGCACCCTGAGCACTGAGCACCCAGCACCCTGAGTACTGAGCACCCAGCACCCTGAGTACTGAGTACCCAGCACCCTGAGCACTGAGCACCCAGCACCCTGAGTACTGAGCACCGAGCACCCTGATTACTGAGCACCCAGCACCCTTAGTACTGAGCACCCAGCACCCTGAGCACTGAGCACCCAGCACCCTGAGTACTGAGCACCCAGCACCACCCTCAGTACTGAGCACCCAGCACCCCGAGCACTGAGCACCCAGCACCCTGAGCACTGAGCACCCAGCACCCCGAGTACTGAGCACCCTGCACCCCGAGCACTGAGCACCGAGCACCCCGAGCACTGAGCACCCAGCACCCTGAGTACTGAGCACCCAGCACCCTGAGTACTGAGCCCCCAGCACCAAGAGTACTGAGCACCCAGCACCCTGAGCACTGCGCACCCAGCACACCGAGAATGAGCACCCAGCACCCTGAATACTGAGAAATGAGCACCCTGATTACTGAGCACCCAGCACCCTGAGTACTGAGCCCCCAGCACCCTGAGTACTGAGCTCACAGCTCCCCGAGCACTGAGCACCCTGAGTACTGAGCACCCAGCACCCCGATCACTGAGCACCCAGCACCATGAGTACTGAGCACCCAGCACCCTGAGTACTGAGCACCCAGCACCCTGAGCACTGAGCACCCAGCACCCTGAGCAATGAGCACCCAGCACCCCGAGCACGGAGCACCCAGCACTCTGTGTACTGAGCACCCAACACCCAGAGTACTGAGCACCCAGCACCCTGAGCACTGAGCCCCCAGCACCCTGAGTACTGAGCACCCAGCACCCTGAGTACTGAACACCCAGCACCCTGAGCACTGAGCACCCTGAGCACTGAGTACTGAGCACTGAGCACCCTGAGCACTGAGCACCCAGCAACCCGAGTACTGAGCACCCAGCACCCCGAGCACTGAGCACCCAGCGCCCCGAGCACTGAGCACCCAGCACCCCGAGCACTGAGCACCCAGCACCCCGAGCACTGAGCACAAAGCGCCCCGAGCACTGAGCACCCAGCACCCCAAGCACTGAGCACTGAGCACCCTGAGCACTGAGCACCCAGCACCCTGAGTACTGAGCACTGAGAACCCTGAGTACTGAGCACCGAGTACCCTGAGTACTGAGCACCCAGCACCCTGATCACTGAGCACGGAGCACCCCGAGGACTGAGCACCCAGCACCCTGAGCACTGAGCACCCAGCACCTTGAGTACTGAGCACCGAGCACCCCGAGCACTGAGCACCCAGCACCCTGAGTACTGAGCAGCCAGCACCCTGAGCACTGAGCACCCAGCACACTGAGCACTGAGCACCCAGCATTCTGAGTACTGAGCACAGAGCACCCTGAGCACTGAGCACCCAGCACCCTGAGTACTGAGCACCCAGCACCCTGAGCACTGAGCACCCAGCACCCTGAGTACTGAGCACCCAGCACCCTGAGTACTGAGCAACCAGCACCCTGAGCACTGAGCACTGAGAACCCAGCACCCTGAGCACTGAGCACTGAGCACTGAGCACCCAGCACCACAGCCCTGAGCACCCAGCACCCCGAGCACTGAGCACCCAGCACCCTGAGCACTGAGCACCCAGCACCATGCGCATTGAGCACCCAGCACCCTCAGTACTGAGCAAACAGCACCCTGAGTACTGATCACCCAGCACCCTGAGTACTGAGCACTCAGCACCCTGAGTACTGAGCACCGAGCACCCCGAGCACTGAGCACCCAGCACCCTGAGCACTGAGCACCCGGAGGACTGAGCACCCAGCACCCTGGGCACTGAGCACCGATCACCCTGAGCACTGAGCACCCAGCACCCCGAGCACTGAGCACCCAGCACCCTGAGTCATGAGCACCCAGCACCCCGAGTACTGAGCACCCAGCACCCTGAGTACTGAGCACCCAGCACCCCGAGCACTGAGCACCCAGCACCCTGAGTACTGAGCACCCTGAGTACTGAGCACTGAGCACCCAGCACCCTGAGCACGGAGCACCCCGAGGACTGAGCACCCAGCACCCTGAGCACTGAGCACCCAGCACCTTGGGTACTGAGCACCGAGCACCTCCAGCACGGAGCACCCAGCACCCTGAGCACTGAGCACCCAGCACCCCGAGAATGAGCACCCAGCACCCTGAATACTGAGAACCGAGCACCCTGATTACTGAGCACGCAGCACCCTGAGTACTGAGCCCCCAGCACCCTGAGTACTGAGCACCCAGCACCCCGAGCACTGAGCACCCAGCACCCCGAGAATGAGCACCCAGCACCCTGAGTACTGAGCACCCAGCACCCTGAGTACTGAGCACTGAGCACCCAGCACCCCGAGCACGGAGCACCCAGGACCCCGAGCACAGAGTACTGAGCACCCAGCACCCTGAGTACTGAGCACTGAGCTCCCCGAGCACTGAGCACCCTGAGTACTGAGCACCCAGCACCCCGATCACTGAGCACCCAGCACCCTGAGCACTGATCACCCAGCACCCTGAGTACTGAGCACCCAGCACCCTGAGCACTGAGCACTGAGCACCCAACACCCTGAGCACTGAACACTGAGCACACAGCACCCCGAGCACTGAGCACCCAGCACCCCGAGCACTGAGCACCCAGCACCCTGAGCACTGAGCACCCAGCACCCTGAGCACTGAGCACCCAGCCCCCTGAGTACTGAGCACCCAGCACCATGAGTACTGACCACCCAGCACCCTGAGTACTGAGCACTCAGCACCCTGAGTACTGAGCACCGAGCACCCCGAGCACTGAGCACCCAGCACCCTGAGCACTGAGCACCCTGAGGACTGAGTACCCAGCACCCTGAGCACTGAGCACCCAGCACCCTGAGTACTGAGCACCGATCACCCTGAGCACTGAGCACCCAGGACCCCGAGAACTGAGCAACCAGCACCCTGAGTACAGAGCACCCAGCACCCCGAGTACTGAGCACCCAGCACCCCGAGCACTGAGCAGCCAGCACCCTGAGTACTGAGCACCCTGAGTACTGAGCACCGAGCACCCCGAGCATTGAGCACCCAGCACCCTGAGCACTGAGCACCCTGAGGACTGAGTACCCAGCATCGTGAGCACTGAGCACCCAGCACCCTGAGTACTGAGCACCGATCACCCTGAGCACTGAGCACCCAGGACCCCGATAACTGAGCACCCAGCACCCTGAGTACAGAGCACCCAGCACCCCGAGTACTGAGCACCCAGCACCCCGAGCACTGAGCAGCCAGCACCCTGAGTAGTGAGCACCCTGAGTACTGAGCACCGATCACCCTGAGCACTGAGCACCCAGCACCCTGAGTACTGAGCACCCAGCACCAGGAGCACTGAGCACCAAGCACCCTGATTACTGAGCACCCAGCACCCTGAGTACTGAGCCCCCAGCACCCTGAGTACTGAGCTCACAGCTCCCCGAGCACTGAGCACCCTGAGTACTGAGCACCCAGCACCACGATCACTGAGCACCCAGCACCCTGAGTACTGAGCACCCAGCACCCTGAGTACTGAGCACCCAGCACCCTGAGCACTGAGCACCCAGCACCCTGAGCAATGAGCACCCAGCACCCCGAGCACGGAGCACCCAGCACTCTGTGTACTGAGCACCCAACACCCAGAGTACTGAGCACCCAGCACCCTGAGCACTGAGCCCCCAGCACCCTGAGTACTGAGCACCCAGCACCCTGAGTACTGAACACCCAGCACCCTGAGCACTGAGCACTGAGCACCCTGAGCACTGAGTACTGAGCACTGAGCACCCTGAGCACTGAGCACCCAGCACCCCGAGTACTGAGCACCCAGCACCCCGAGCACTGAGCACCCAGCGCCCCGAGCACTGAGCACCCAGCACCCCGAGCACTGAGCACCCAGCGCCCCGAGCACTGAGCACAAAGCGCCCCGAGCACTGAGCACCCAGCACCCCAAGCACTGAGCACTGAGCACCCTGAGCACTGAGCACCCAGCACCCTGAGTACTGAGCACTGAGAACCCTGAGTACTGAGCACCGAGTACCCTGAGTACTGAGCACCCAGCACCCTGATCACTGAGCACGGAGCACCCCGAGGACTGAGCACCCAGCACCCTGAGCACTGAGCACCCAGCACCTTGAGTACTGAGCACCGAGCACCCCGAGCACTGAGCACCCAGCACCCTGAGTACTGAGCACCCAGCACCCTGAGCACTGAGCACCCAGCACCCTGAGCACTGAGCACCCAGCATTCTGAGTACTGAGCACAGAGCACCCTGAGCACTGAGCACCCAGCACCCTGAGTACTGAGCACCCAGCACCCTGAGCACTGAGCACCCAGCACCCTGAGTACTGAGCACCCAGCACCCTGAGTACTGAGCAACCAGCACCCTGAGCACTGAGCACTGAGAACCCAGCACCCTGAGCACTGAGCACTGAGCACCCAGCACCACAGCCCTGAGCACCCAGCACCCCGAGCACTGAGCACCCAGCACCCTGAGCACTGAGCACCCAGCACCATGCGCATTGAGCACCCAGCACCCTCAGTACTGAGCACCCAGCACCCTGAGTACTGATCACCCAGCACCCTGAGTACTGAGCACTCAGCACCCTGAGTACTGAGCACCGAGCACCCCGAGCACTGAGCACCCAGCACCCTGAGCACTGAGCACCCGGAGGACTGAGCACCCAGCACCCTGGGCACTGAGCACCGATCACCCTGAGCACTGAGCACCCAGCACCCCGAGCACTGAGCACCCAGCACCCTGAGTCATGAGCACCCAGCACCCCGAGTACTGAGCACCCAGCACCCTGAGTACTGAGCACCCAGCACCCCGAGCACTGAGCACCCAGCACCCTGAGTACTGAGCACCCTGAGTACTGAGCACTGAGCACCCAGCACCCTGAGCACGGAGCACCCCGAGGACTGAGCACCCAGCACCCTGAGCACTGAGCACCCAGCACCTTGGGTACTGAGCACCGAGCACCTCCAGCACTGAGCACCCAGCACCCTGAGCACTGAGCACCCAGCACCCCGAGAATGAGCACCCAGCACCCTGAATACTGAGAACCGAGCACCCTGATTACTGAGCACGCAGCACCCTGAGTACTGAGCCCCCAGCACCCTGAGTACTGAGCACCCAGCACCCCGAGCACTGAGCACCCAGCACCCCGAGAATGAGCACCCAGCACCCTGAGTACTGAGCACCCAGCACCCTGAGTACTGAGCACTGAGCACCCAGCACCCCGAGCACGGAGCACCCAGGACCCCGAGCACTGAGTACTGAGCACCCAGCACCCTGAGTACTGAGCACCGAGCTCCCCGAGCACTGAGCACCCTGAGTACTGAGCACCCAGCACCCCGATCACTGAGCACCCAGCACCCTGAGCACTGATCACCCAGCACCCTGAGTACTGAGCACCCAGCACCCTGATCACTGAGCACTGAGCACCCAACACCCTGAGCACTGAACACTGAGCACACAGCACCCCGAGCACTGAGCACCCAGCACCCTGAGCACTGAGCACCCAGCACCCTGAGCACTGAGCACCCAGCCCCCTGAGTACTGAGCACCCAGCACCATGAGTACTGACCACCCAGCACCCAGAGTACTGAGCACTCAGCACCCTGAGTACTGAGCACCGAGCACCCCGAGCACTGAGCACCCAGCACCCTGAGCACTGAGCACCCTGAGGACTGAGTACCCAGCACCCTGAGCACTGAGCACCCAGCACCCTGAGTACTGAGCACCGATCACCCTGAGCACTGAGCACCCAGGACCCCGAGAACTGAGCAACCAGCACCCTGAGTACAGAGCACCCAGCACCCCGAGTACTGAGCACCCAGCACCCCGAGCACTGAGCAGCCAGCACCCTGAGTACTGAGCACCCTGAGTACTGAGCACCGATCACCCTGAGCACTGAGCACCCAGCACCCTGAGTACTGAGCACCCAGCACCAGGAGCACTGAGCACCAAGCACCCTGAGCACTGAGCACCCAGCACCCTGAGTACTGAGCACCCAGCACCCTGAGTACTGAGTACCCAGCACCCTGAGCACTGAGCACCCAGCACCCTGAGTACTGAGCACCGAGCACCCTGAGTACTGAGCACCCAGCACCCTTAGTACTGAGAACCGAGCACCCTGAGCACTGAGCACCCAGCACCCTGTGTACTGAGCACCCAGCACCACCCTCAGTACTGAGCACCCAGCACCCCGAGCACTGAGCACCCAGCACCCTGAGCACTGAGCACCCAGCACCCCGAGTACTGAGCACCCAGCACCCCGAGCACTGAGCACCGAGCACCCCGAGCACTGAGCACCCAGCACACTGAGTACTGAGCACCCAGCACCCTGAGTACTGAGCACTGAGCACCCCGAGTACTGAGCACCCATCACCCCGAGCACTGACCACCCAGCAACCTGAGTACTGAGAACAGATCACCCTGAGTACTTAGCACCCAGCACCCTGAGTACTGAGCCCCCAGCACCAAGAGTACTGAGCACCCAGCACCCTGAGCACTGAGCACCCAGCACCCCGAGAATGAGCACCCAGCACCCTGAATACTGAGAACCGAGCACCCTGATTACTGAGCACGCAGCACCCTGAGTACTGAGCCACCAGCACCCTGAGTACTGAGCACCCAACACCCCGAGCACTGAGCACCCAGCACCCCGAGAATGAGCACCCAGCACCCTGAGTACTGAGCACCCAGCACCCTGAGTACTGAGCACTGAGCACCCAGCACCCCGAGCACGGAGCACCCAGGACCCCGAGCACTGAGTACTGAGCACCCAGCACCCTGAGTAATGAGCACCGAGCTCCCCGAGCACTGAGCACCCTGAGTACTGAGCACCCAGCACCCCGATCACTGAGCACCCAGCACCCTGAGCACTGATCACCCAGCACCCTGAGCACTGAGCACCCAGCACCCCGATCACTGAGTACCCAGCACCCTGAGTACTGAGCACTGAGCACCCAGCACCCTGTGTACTTAGCACTGAGCACCCTGAGTACTAAGCACCCAGCACCCTGAGTACTGAGTACCCAGGACCCTGAGCACTGAGCACCGAGCACCCCGAGCATTGAGCACCCAGCACCCTGAGTACTGAGCACCCAGCACCCTGAGCACTGAGCAACCTTAGTACTGAGCACTGAGCACCCTGAGTACTGAGCACTGAGCACCCTGAGTACTGAGCACCCAGCACCCTGAGTACTGAGCACCCAGCACCCTGAGCAATGATCACCCTGAGTACTGAGCACCCAGCACCCTGAGCACTGAGCACCGAGCACCCTGAGCACTGAGCAACCAGCACCCGGAGTACTGAGCACCCAGCACCCTGAATACTAAGCACCGAGCACCCTGAGTACTGAGCACTGAGCACCCCGAGCACTGAGCACCCAGAACCCCGAGCACCGAGCACCCTGAGTACTGAGCACCCAATACCCTGAGCACTGAACACACAGCACCCTGAGTACAGTAAACCCCGAGCACTGAGCACCCAGCACTCTGAGTACTGAGCACCGAGCACACTGAGCACTGAGCACCCAGCACCCCGAGCACTGAGCACCCAGCACCCTGAGTACTGAGCACCCAGCACCCTGAGTACTGAGCAACCAGCACCCCGAGCACTGAGTAACCAGCACCCTGAGCACTGAGCACCCAGCACCCTGAGCACTGAGCACCCAGCACCCTGAGCACTGAGCACCCAGCACCCTGATTACTGAGCACTGAGCACCCAGCACCCCGAGCACTGAGCACACAGCACCCTGAGTACTGAGCACTGAGCACCCAGCACCCCGAGCACTGAGCACCCAGCACCCTGAGCACTGAGCACCCAGCACCTGAGTCCTGAGCACCCAGCACCCTGAGTACTGAGCACCCAGCTCCCTGAGTACTGAGCATCCAGCACCCCGAGTACTGAGCACCCAGCATCCTGAGTACTGAGCACCCAGCTCACCGAGCACTAAGCACACAGCACCCAGAGCACTGAGGACCCAGCATCCTGAGCACTGAGCACCCAGCACCCTGGAGTACTGAGCACCGAGCACCCTGAGTACTGAGCACCCAGCACCCTGAGCACTGATCACCCAGCACCCTGAGTACTGAGCACCAAGTACCCTGAGTACTGAGCACCCAGCACCCCGAGCACTGAGCACCCAGCACCCTGAGTAACTGAGCACTGAGCACACAGCACCCCGAGCACTGAGCACCCAGCACCCTGTGTACTGAGCACTGAGTACCCAGTACCCCGAGCACTGTGACCCAGCACCCTGAGCACTGAGCACCCAGCACCCCGAGTACTGAGCACAAAGCACCCCGAGCACTGAGCACCCAGCACCCTGAGCACTGAGCACCCAGCACCCTGAGCAATGAGCACCCAGCACCCTGAGTACTGAGCACCCAGCACCCCGAGTACCTGAGCACCCAGCAACCTAGAGCACTGAGCACCCAGCACCCCCAGCAATGAGCACCCAGCACCCTGAGTACTGAGCACCCAGCACCCGAGTACTGATCACCCAGCAACCTGAGAACCGAGCAGCCAGCACCCCCAGCAATGAGCACCCAGCATCCTGAGTACTGAGCACCCAGCACCCCCAGCAATGAGCACCCAGCACCCTGAGTACTGAGCACCCAGCACCCCGAGTACTGAGAACCCAGCAACCTGAGAACCTAGCAGCCAGCACCCCGAGCGCTGAGCACCCAGCACCCTGAGCACTGAGCACCCTGCACCCTGAGTACTGAGCACTGAGCACCCCGAGTACTGAGCACCCAGCACCCCGAGCAATGAGCACCCAGAACCCTGAGCACTGAGCACCCAGCACCCTGAGTACTGAGCACCGAGCACCCTGAGTACTGAGCACCCAGCACCCCGAGCACTGAGCACCCAGCACCCTGAGCACTGAGCACCCAGCATACTGCGTACTGAGCACCCAGCACCCCTGAGTACTGAGCACCCAGCACCCTGAGCACTGAGCACCCAGCACCCTGAGTACTGAGCATCCAGGCACCCCGAGCAACTGAGCACCCAGCACCCTGAGTACTGAGCACTGAGCACCCAGCACCCCGAGCACTGAGCACCCAGCACCCTGTGTACTGAGCACTGAGTACCCAGCACCCCGAGCACTGAGCACCCAGCACCCTGAGCACTGAGCACCCTGAGTACTGAGCACCCAGCACCCTGAGCACTGAGCACCCAGCACCCCGAGCACTGAGCACCCAGCACCCAGAGCACTGAGCACTGAGCACCCTGAGTACTGAGCACTGAGCACCCTGAGCACTGAGCACCGAGCACCCTGAGTACCGAGCACTGAGCACCCAACACCCCAAGCACTGAGCACCCCTGAGCACTGAGCACCCAGCACCCCAAGCACTGAGCACCCTGAGTACTGAGACACCCAGCACCCTGAGTAATGAGCACCCAGCACCCTGAGTACTGAGCACCCAGCTCCCTGAGTACTGAGCACCCAGCACCCCGAGCACTGAGCACCCAGCACCCTGAGTAACTGAGCACTGAGCACACAGCACCCCGAGCACTGAGCACCCAGCACCCTGTGTACTGAGCACTGAGTACCCAGTACCCCCGAGCACTGCGACCCAGCACCCTGAGCACTGAGCACCAGCACCCCGAGTACTGAGCACCCAGCACCCCGAGAATGGGGCACCCAGCACCCTGAGCACTGAGCACCCAGCACCCCGAGCAATGAGCACCCAGCACAATGAGTACTGAGCACCGAGCACCCCGAGTACTGAGCACCCAGCACCCCCAGCAATGAGCACCCAGCACCCTGAGTACTGAGCACCCAGCACCCCGAGTACTGAGCACCCAGCAACCTGAGAACCGAGCAGCCAGCACCCCCCAGCAATGAGCACCCAGCACCCTGAGTACTGAGCACCCAGCACCCCCAGCAATGAGCACCCAGCACCCTGAGTACTGAGCACCCAGCATCCCGAGTACTGAGCACCCAGCAAC
>NW_024543597.1:0-69656 GCF_018167655.1 Microtus oregoni
CAGCACCCCGAGCACTGAGCACCCAGCACCCCCGAGCACTGAGCACTCAGCACCCTGTGTACTGAGCACTGAGTACTCAGCACCCCGAGCACTGAGCACCCAGCACCCTGAGCACTGAGCACCCTGAGTACTGAGCACCCAGCACCCTGAGCACTGAGGACCCAGCACCCTGAGTACTGAGCACCCAGCACCCTGAGCACTGAGCACACAGCACCCTGAGTACTGAGCACCCAGCACCCTGAGCACTGAGCACCCAGCACCCTGAGTACTGAGCACCCAGCACCCTGAGCACTGAGCACCCAGCACCCTGAGTACTGAGCACCCAGCACCCTGAGCACTGAGCACCCAGCACCCTGAGTACTGAGCATCCAGCACCCCTGAGCACTGAACAGCCAGCACCCTGAGTACTGAGCACTGAGCACCCAGCACCTAGAGAACTGAGCACTCAGCACCCTGTGTACTGAGCACTGAGCACCCAGCACCCTGAGCACTGAGCACCCTGAGTTCTGAGCACCCAGCACCCTGAGCACTGAGCACCCAGCACCCCGAGCACTGAGCACCCAGCACCCTGAGCACTGAGCACTGAGCACCCTGAGTACTGAGCACTGAGCACCCTGAGCACTGAGCACCGAGCACCCTGAGTACTGAGCACTGAGCACCCTGAGCACTGAGCACCCAGCACCCTGAGTACTGAGCACCGAGCACCCTGAGCACTGAGGACCGAGCACCCTGAGTACTAAGCACACAGCACCCTGAGTACTGAGCACCCAGCACCCTGAGCACTGAGCACCCAGCACGCTGAGTACTGAGCACTGAGCACCCTGCGTACTGAGCACCGAGCACCCTGAGCACTGAGCACCCAGCACGCTGAGTACTGAGCTCTGAGCACTCTGAGTACTGAGCACCGAGCACCCTGAGTACTGAGCACCCAGCACTCTGAGCACTGAGCACCCAGCACCCTGAGCACTGAGCACCCAGCACCCCGAGCACTGAGCACCCAGCAACCCGAGCACTGAGCACCCAGCACCCCGAGCACTGAGCACCCAGCACCCTGAGCACTGAGCACTGAGCACCCTAAGTACTGAGCACTGAGCACCCTGAGTACTGAGCACCCAGCACCCTGTGTACTGAGCACCCAGCACCCCGAGCACTGAGCACCCAGCACCCTGAGTAGTGAGCACCGAGCACCCTGAGTACTGAGCACCCAGCACCCTGAGTACTGAGCACCCAGCGTACTGAGCACCGAGCACCCAGCACCCTGAGTACTGAGCACCCAGCACCCTGAGCACTGAGCACCCAGCACCCTGAGTACTGAGCACTGAGCACCCTGAGTACTGAGCACCGAGCACCCCGAGCACTGAGCACCCAGCACCCCGAGCACCGAGCACCCAGCACCCTGAGCACTGAGCACCCAGCACCCTGAGCACTGAGAACCCAGCACCCTGAGTACTGAGCACCCAGCACCTGAGTACTGAGCACCCAACGTACTGAGCACCGAGCACCCTGACCACTGAGCCCCCAGCACCCTGAGTACTGAGCACCCAGCACCCTGAGCAATGAGCACCCTGAGTACTGAGCACCCAGCACCTTGAGCACTGAGCACCGAGCACCCCGAGCACTGAGCACCCAGCACCCGAAGTACTGAGCACCCCAGCACCCTGAGTACTAAGCACCGAGCACCCTGAGTACTGAGCACCCAGCACACTGAGCACGGAGCACCCAGCACCCTGAGCACTGAGCAAACAGCACCCTGAGCACTGAGCAACCAGCACCCTGAGTACTGAGCACTGAGCACCCAGCACCCCGAGCACGGAGCACCCAGCACCCTTAGTACTGAGCACTGAGCACCCAGCACCCCGAGCACTGAGCACCCAGCAACCTGCGCACCCCAGCAACCTGAGCACTGAGCACCCTGAGCACTGAGCACTGAGCACCCAGCACCCTGAGTACTGAGCACCCAACACTCTGAGCACTGAGCACCCAGCACGCTGACTACTGATCCCTGAGCACCCAGCACCCTGAGTACTGAGCACCCAGCACCCCGAGCACTGAGCACCCAGCACCCTGTGTACTGAGCATCGAGCACCCCGAGCACTGAGCAACCAGCACCCTGAGTACTGAGCACCCAGCACCCCGAGAATGAGCACCCAGCACCCCGAGCACTGAGCACCCAGCACATTGAGCACTGAGCACCCAGCACCCTGAGTACTGAGCACCCTGAGTACTGACCACCCAGCACCCTGAGTACTGAGCACACTGCACCCCGTGCACTGAGCTCCCTGAGTACTGAGCACCCAGCACCCTGAGTACTGAGCACACAGCTCCCTGAGTACTGAGCACTGAGCACCCAGAGAACTGAGCACCCAGCACCCCGAGGACTGAGCACCCAGCACCCTGTGCACTGAGCACTGAGCATTCAGCACCCTGAGCACTGAGCACCCTGAGCTCTTAGCACCCTGAGTACTGAGCACCCAGCACCCTGAGTACTGAGCACCCAGCACCCTGAGCACTGAGCACCCAGCACCCTGAGTACTGAGCACCCAGCACCCTGAGTACTGAGCACCGAGCACCCCGAGCACTGAGCACCCAGCACCCTGAGCACTGAGCACCCAGCACCCTGAGCACTGAGCACCCAGCACCCCGAGTACTGAGCACCGAGCACCCCCGAGCACTGAGCACCCAGCACCCCGAGAACTGAGCACCCAGCACCCTGAGCACTGAGCACCCAGCACCCCGAGTACTGAGCACCCAGCACCCCGAGTACTGAGCACTGAGCACCCTGAGTACTGAGCACCCAGCACCCCGAGTACTGAGCACTGAGCACTATGAGTACTGAACACACAGAACCCTGAGTACTGAGCACCCCGAGCACTGAGCACCCAGCACCCTGAGCACTGAGGACCCAGCACCCTGAGTACTGAGCACCCAGCACCCTGAGCACTGAGCACCCAGCACCCTGAGTACTGAGCACGAGGCACCCTGAGCACTGAGCACCCAGCACCCTAAGTACTGAGCATCCAGCACCCCGAGCACTGAGCACCCAGCACCCTGAGTACTGAGCACTGAGCACCCAGCACCCGGAGCACTGAGCACTCAGCACCCTGTGTACTGAGCACTGAGTACCCAGCACCCCGAGCACTGAGCACCGAGCACCCTGAGTACTGAGCACTGAGCACCCAGCACCCTGAGCACTGAGCACTCAGCACCCTGTGTACTGAGCACTGAGCACCCAGCAACCCGAGCACTGAGCACCGAGCACCCTGAGTACTGAGCACCCAGCACACCGAGTACTGAGCACCCAGCACCCTGAGTACTGAGCACCCAGCACCCCGAGCACTGAGCACCGAGCACCCCGAGCACTGAGCACCCAGCACCCCGAGCACTGAGCACCCAGCACCCTGAGTACTGAGCACCCAGCACCCCGAGCACTGAGCACCCAGCACCCTGATTACTGAGCACCGAGCACCCTGAGTACTGAGCACCCAGCACCCTGAGCACTGAGCACCCAGCACCCTGAGCACTGAGCACCCAGCACCCTGAGCACTGAGCACCCAGCACCCTGAGTACTGAGCACCCAATGTACTGAGCACTGAGCACCCTGAGCACTGAGCACCCAGCACCCTGAGCACTGAGCACCCAGCACCCTGAGCACTGAGCACCCAGCACCCTGAGTACTGAGCACCCAATGTACTGAGCACTGAGCACCCTGAGCACTGAGCACCCAGCACCCTGAGTACTGAGCACCCAGCACCCTGAGCACTGAGCACCCTGAGTACTGAGCACTGAGCACCCTGAGTACTGAGCAATGAGCACCCTGAGTACTGAGCACCCAGCACCCTGAGTACTGAGCACCCAGCAACCTGAGCACTGAGCACTGAGCACCCTGAGCACTGAGCACACAGCACCCTGAGCACTGAGCACCCAGCACCCTGAGCACTGAGCACCCAGCACCCTGAGCACTGAGGACCGAGGACCCTGAGTACTAAGCACCCAGCACCCTGAGTACTGAGCACCCAGCACCCTGAGCACTGAGCACCCAGCACGCTGAGTACTGAGAACTGAGCACCCTGAGTACTGAGCACCGAGCACCCAGAGCACTGAGCACCCTGCACGCTGAGTACTGAGCACTGAGCACCCTGAGAACTGAGCACCCAGCACCCTGAGTACTGAGCACTGAGCACCCTGAGTACTGAGCACCCAGCACCATGAGTACTGAGCACCCAGCACCCTGAGCAATGAGCACCCTGAGTACTGATCACCCAGCACACTGAGCACTGAGCACCGAGCACCCCGAGCAGTGAGCACCCAGCACCCTGAGAACTGAGGACCTAGCACCCTGAGTACTGAGCACCCAGCACCCTGAGCACTGAGCACACAGCACCCTGAGTACTGAGCACCCAGCACCCTGAGCACTGAGCACCCAGCACCCTGAGTACTGAGCATCCAGCACCCCGAGCACTGAGCACCCAGCACCCCGAGCACTGAGCACTCAGCACCCTGTGTACTGAGCACTGAGTACTCAGCACCCCGAGCACTGAGCACCCAGCACCCTGAGCACTGAGCACCCTGAGTACTGAGCACCCAGCACCCTGAGCACTGAGGACCCAGCACCCTGAGTACTGAGCACCCAGCACCCTGAGCACTGAGCACACAGCACCCTGAGTACTGAGCACCCAGCACCCTGAGCACTGAGCACCCAGCACCCTGAGTACTGAGCACCCAGCACCCTGAGCACTGAGCACCCAGCACCCTGAGTACTGAGCACCCAGCACCCTGAGCACTGAGCACAAGGCACCCTGAGTACTGAGCATCCAGCACCCTGAGCACTGAACAGCCAGCACCCTGAGTACTGAGCACTGAGCACCCAGCACCTAGAGAACTGAGCACTCAGCACCCTGTGTACTGAGCACTGAGCACCCAGCACCCTGAGCACTGAGCACCCTGAGTTCTGAGCACCCAGCACCCTGAGCACTGAGCACCCAGCACCCCGAGCACTGAGCACCCAGCACCCTGAGCACTGAGCACTGAGCACCCTGAGTACTGAGCACTGAGCACCCTGAGCACTGAGCACCGAGCACCCTGAGTACTGAGCACTGAGCACCCTGAGCACTGAGCACCCAGCACCCTGAGTACTGAGCACCGAGCACCCTGAGCACTGAGGACCGAGCACCCTGAGTACTAAGCACACAGCACCCTGAGTACTGAGCACCCAGCACCCTGAGCACTGAGCACCCAGCACGCTGAGTACTGAGCACTGAGCACCCTGCGTACTGAGCACCGAGCACCCTGAGCACTGAGCACCCAGCACGCTGAGTACTGAGCTCTGAGCACTCTGAGTACTGAGCACCGAGCACCCTGAGTACTGAGCACCCAGCACTCTGAGCACTGAGCACCCAGCACCCTGAGCACTGAGCACCCAGCACCCCGAGCACTGAGCACCCAGCAACCCGAGCACTGAGCACCCAGCACCCCGAGCACTGAGCACCCAGCACCCTGAGCACTGAGCACTGAGCACCCTAAGTACTGAGCACTGAGCACCCTGAGTACTGAGCACCCAGCACCCTGAGTACTGAGCACCCAGCACCCCGAGCACTGAGCACCCAGCACCCTGAGTAGTGAGCACCGAGCACCCTGAGTACTGAGCACCCAGCACCCTGAGTACTGAGCACCCAGCGTACTGAGCACCGAGCACCCAGCACCCTGAGTACTGAGCACCCAGCACCCTGAGCACTGAGCACCCAGCACCCTGAGTACTGAGCACTGAGCACCCTGAGTACTGAGCACCGAGCACCCCGAGCACTGAGCACCCAGCACCCCGAGCACCGAGCACCCAGCACCCTGAGCACTGAGCACCCAGCACCCTGAGCACTGAGAACCCAGCACCCTGAGTACTGAGCACCCAGCACCTGAGTACTGAGCACCCAACGTACTGAGCACCGAGCACCCTGACCACTGAGCCCCCAGCACCCTGAGTACTGAGCACCCAGCACCCTGAGCAATGAGCACCCTGAGTACTGAGCACCCAGCACCTTGAGCACTGAGCACCGAGCACCCCGAGCACTGAGCACCCAGCACCCGAAGTACTGAGCACCCAGCACCCTGAGTACTAAGCACCGAGCACCCTGAGTACTGAGCACCCAGCACCCTGAGCACTGAGCAAACAGCACCCTGAGCACTGAGCAACCAGCACCCTGAGTACTGAGCACTGAGCACCCAGCACCCCGAGCACGGAGCACCCAGCACCCTTAGTACTGAGCACTGAGCACCCAGCACCCCGAGCACTGAGCACCCAGCACCCTGAGCACTGAGCACCCAGCACCCGAGTACTGATCACCCAGCACCCTGGGTACTGAGCACCCCGCACCATGAGTACTGAGCACCCAGCACGCTGAGCACTGAGCACCCAGCACCCTGAGCACTGACCACCCAGCACCCCGAGCACTGCACACCCAGCACCCTGAGTACTGAGCACCCAGCACCCTGAGCACTGAGCACCCAGCACCCTGAGCACTGAGCACCCAGCACCCTGAGCAATGAGCACCCAGCACCCTGAGTAGTGAGCACCCAACGTACTGAGCACCGAGCACCCCGAGCACTGAGCACCCAGCACCCTGAGTACTGAGCACTGAGCACCCCGAGCACTGAGCACCCAGCACCCTGAGCACTGAGCACCCAGCACCCCGAGCACTGAGCACCCAGCACACTGCGCACCCAGCACCCTGAGCACTGAGCACCCTGAGCACTGAGCACTGAGCACCCAGCACCCTGAGTACTGAGCACCCAACACTCTGAGCACTGAGCACCCAGCACGCTGACTACTGATCCCTGAGCACCCAGCACCCTGAGTACTGAGCACCCAGCACCCCGAGCACTGAGCACCCAGCACCCTGTGTACTGAGCATCGAGCACCCCGAGCACTGAGCAACCAGCACCCTGAGTACTGAGCACCCAGCACCCCGAGAATGAGCACCCAGCACCCCGAGCACTGAGCACCCAGCACATTGAGCACTGAGCACCCAGCACCCTGAGTACTGAGCACCCTGAGTACTGACCACCCAGCACCCTGAGTACTGAGCACACTGCACCCCGAGCACTGAGCTCCCTGAGTACTGAGCACCCAGCACCCTGAGTACTGAGCACACAGCTCCCTGAGTACTGAGCACTGAGCACCCAGAGAACTGAGCACCCAGCACCCCGAGGACTGAGCACCCAGCACCCTGTGCACTGAGCACTGAGCATTCAGCACCCTGAGCACTGAGCACCCTGAGCTCTTAGCACCCTGAGTACTGAGCACCCAGCACCCTGAGTACTGAGCACCCAGCACCCTGAGCACTGAGCACCCAGCACCCTGAGTACTGAGCACCCAGCACCCTGAGTACTGAGCACCGAGCACCCCGAGCACTGAGCACCCAGCACCCTGAGCACTGAGCACCCAGCACCCTGAGCACTGAGCACCCAGCACCCCGAGTACTGAGCACCGAGCACCCCGAGCACTGAGCACCCAGCACCCCGAGAACTGAGCACCCAGCACCCTGAGCACTGAGCACCCAGCACCCCGAGTACTGAGCACCCAGCACCCCGAGTACTGAGCACTGAGCACCCTGAGTACTGAGCACCCAGCACCCCGAGTACTGAGCACTGAGCACTATGAGTACTGAACACACAGAACCCTGAGTACTGAGCACCCCGAGCACTGAGCACCCAGCACCCTGAGCACTGAGGACCCAGCACCCTGAGTACTGAGCACCCAGCACCCTGAGCACTGAGCACCCAGCACCCTGAGTACTGAGCACGAGGCACCCTGAGCACTGAGCACCCAGCACCCTAAGTACTGAGCATCCAGCACCCCGAGCACTGAGCACCCAGCACCCTGAGTACTGAGCACTGAGCACCCAGCACCCGGAGCACTGAGCACTCAGCACCCTGTGTACTGAGCACTGAGTACCCAGCACCCCGAGCACTGAGCACCGAGCACCCTGAGTACTGAGCACTGAGCACCCAGCACCCTGAGCACTGAGCACTCAGCACCCTGTGTACTGAGCACTGAGCACCCAGCACCCCGAGCACTGAGCACCGAGCACCCTGAGTACTGAGCACCCAGCACACCGAGTACTGAGCACCCAGCACCCTGAGTACTGAGCACCCAGCACCCCGAGCACTGAGCACCCAGCACCCTGAGTACTGAGCACCCAGCACCCCGAGCACTGAGCACCCAGCACCCTGATTACTGAGCACCGAGCACCCTGAGTACTGAGCACCCAGCACCCCGAGCACTGAGCACCCAGCACCCCGAGCACTGAGCACCCAGCACCCTGAGTACTGAGCACCCAGCACCCCGAGCACTGAGCACCCAGCACCCTGATTACTGAGCACCGAGCACCCTGAGTACTGAGCACCCAGCACCCTGAGCACTGAGCACCCAGCACCCTGAGCACTGAGCACCCAGCACCCTGAGCACTGAGCACCCAGCACCCTGAGTACTGAGCACCCAATGTACTGAGCACTGAGCACCCTGAGCACTGAGCACCCAGCACCCTGAGCACTGAGCACCCAGCACCCTGAGCACTGAGCACCCAGCACCCTGAGTACTGAGCACCCAATGTACTGAGCACTGAGCACCCTGAGCACTGAGCACCCAGCACCCTGAGTACTGAGCACCCAGCACCCTGAGCACTGAGCACCCTGAGTACTGAGCACTGAGCACCCTGAGTACTGAGCAATGAGCACCCTGAGTACTGAGCACCCAGCACCCTGAGTACTGAGCACCCAGCAACCTGAGCACTGAGCACTGAGCACCCTGAGCACTGAGCACACAGCACCCTGAGCACTGAGCACCCAGCACCCTGAGCACTGAGCACCCAGCACCCCGAGCACTGAGCACCCAGCACCCTGAGCACGGAGAACCCAGAGTACTGAGCACTGAGCACCCTGAGTACTGAGCACTGAGCACCCTGAGTATTGAGCACCCAGCACCCTGAGTACTGAGCACCCAGGACCCGGAGCAATGAGCACCCTGAGTACTGAGCACCCAGCACCCTGAGCACTGAGCACCGAGAACCCCGAGAACTGAGCAGCCAGCACCCTGAGTACTGAGCACCCAGCACCCTGAGCACTGAGGACCGAGCACCCTGAGTACTAAGCACCCAGCACCCTGAGTACTGAGCACCCAGCACCCTGAGCACTGAGCACCCAGCAAGCTGAGTACTGAGCACTGAGCACCCTGAGTACTGAGCACCGAGCACCCTGAGCACTGAGCACCCAGCACGCTGAGTACTGAGCTCTGAGCACTCTGAGTACTGAGCACCGAGCACCCTGAGTACTGAGCACCCAGCACTCTGAGCACTGAGCACCCAGCACCCTGAGCACTGAGCACCCAGCACCCCGAGCACTGAGCACCCAGCAACCCGAGCACTGAGCACCCAGCACCCCGAGCACTGAGCACCCAGCAACCTGAGCACTGAGCACTGAGCACCCTAAGTACTGAGCACTGAGCACCCTGAGTACTGAGCACCCAGCACCCTGAGTACTGAGCACCCAGCGTACTGAGCACCGAGTACCCCGAGCACTTAGCACCCAGCACCCTGAGTACTGAGCACCCAGCACCCCGAGCACTGAGCACCCAGCACCCTGAGTAGTGAGCACCGAGCACCCTGAGTACTGAGCACCCAGCACCCTGAGTACTGAGCACCCAGTGTACTGAGCACCGAGCAACCAGCACCCTGAGTACTGAGCACCCAGCACCCTGAGCACTGAGCACCCAGCACCCTGAGTACTGAGCACTGAGCACCCTGAGTACTGAGCACCGAGCACCCCGAGCACTGAGCACCCAGCACCCCGAGCACCGAGCACCCAGCACCCTGAGCACTGAGCACCCAGCACCCTGAGCACTGAGCACCCAGCACCCTGAGTACTGAGCACCCAGCACCTGAGTACTGAGCACCCAACGTACTGAGCACCGAGCACCCTGACCACTGAGCACCCAGCACCCTGAGTACTGAGCACCCAGCACCCTGAGCAATGAGCACCCTGAGTACTGAGCACCCAGCACCTTGAGCACTGAGCACCGAGCACCCCGAGCATTGAGCACCCAGCACCCGAAGTACAGAGCACCCAGCACCCTGAGTACTAAGCACCGAGCACCCTGAGTACTGAGCACCCAGCACCGTGAGCACTGAGTACCCAGCACCCTGAGCACTGAGCACACAGCACCCTGAGCACTGAGCATCCAGCACCCTGAGTACTGAGCACTGAGCACCCAGCACCCCGAGCACGGAGCACCCAGCACCCTGAGTACTGAGCACTGAGCACCCAGCACCCCGAGCACTGAGCACCCAGCACCCTGAGCACTGAGCACCCAGCACCCGAGTACTGATCACCCAGCACCCTGGGTACTGAGCACCCCGCACCATGAGTACTGAGCACCCAGCACCCCGAGTACTGAGCACCCAGCACGCTGAGCACTGAGCACCCAGCACCCTGAGCACTGAGCACCCAGCACCCCGAGCACTGCACACCCAGCACCCTGAGTACTGAGCACCCAGCACCCTGAGCACTGAGCACCCAGCACCCTGAGCACTGAGCAACCAGCACCCTGAGCAATGGGCACACAGCACCCTGAGTAGTGAGCACCCAACGTACTGAGCACCGATCACCCCGAGCACTGAGCACCCAGCACCCGGAGTACTGAGCACCCAGCACCCTGAGTACTAAGCACAGAGCACCCTGAGTACTGAGCACCCAGCACCCTGAGCACTGAGCACCCAGCACCCTGAGTACTGTGCAGCAAGCACCCCGAGTACTGAGCACCCAGCACCCCGAGCACTGAGCACCCAGCACCCCGAGCACTGAGCACCCAGCACCCTGAGTACTGAGCACCCAGCACCCTGAGTACTGAGCACCCAGCACCCCGAGCACTGAGTACCCAGCACCCTGAGCACTGAGCACCCAGCACCCTGAGCACTGAGCACCCAGCACCCTGAGCACTGAGCACCCAGCACCCTGAGTACTGAGCACTGAGCACCCAGCACCCAGAGCACTGAGCACACAGCACCCTGAGCACTGAGCACCGAGCACCCGAGTACTGAGCACCCAGCACCCTGAGTACTGAGCACCCAGCACCCCGAGCACTGAGCACCCAGCACCCTGAGTACTGAGCACCCAGCACCCTGAGCACTGAGCACCGAGCACCCTGAGCACTGAGCACCCAGCACCCTGAGGACTGAGCACCCAGCACCCCGAGCACTGAGCACCTAGCACCCTGAGCACTGAGCACCCTGAGTACTGAGCACTGAGCACCCTGAGTACTGAGCAATGAGCACCCTGAGTACTGAGCACCAAGCACACTGAGTACTGAGCACCCAGCAACCTGAGCACTGAGCACCGAGCACCCTGAGCACTGAGCACCCAGCACCCTGAGCACTGAGCACCCAGCACCCTGAGCACTGAGCACCCAGCACCCCGAGCACTGAGCACCCAGCACCCTGAGCACTGAGAACCCTGAGTACTGAGCTCTGAGCACCCTGAGTACTGAGCACTGAGCACCCTGAGTATTGAGCACCCAGCACCCTGAGTACTGAGCACCCAGGACACGGAGCAAAGAGCACCCTGAGTACTGAGCACCCAGCACCCTGAGCACTGAGCACCGAGCACCCCGAGCACTGAGCACCCAGCACCCGGAGTACTGAGCACCCAGCACCCTGAGTACTAAGCACCGAGCACCCTGAGTACTGAGCACCCAGTTCCCTGAGCACTGAACACACAGCACCCTGAGTACTGAGCACCCCGAGCACTGAGCACCCAGCACCCTGAGAACTGAGGACCCAGCACCCTGAGTACTGAGCACCCAGCACCCTGAGCACTGAGCACCCAGCACCCTGAGTACTGAGCACCCAGCACCCTGAGCACTGAGCACCCAGCACCCTGAATACTGAGCATCCAGCACCCCGAGCACTGAGCAGCCAGCACCCTGAGTACTGAGCACTGAGCACCCAGCACCCAGAGCACTGAGCACTCAGCACCCTGTGTACTGAGCACTGAGCACCCAGCACCCTGAGCACTGAGCACCGTGAGTACTGAGCACAAAGCACCCTGAGCACTGAGCACCCAGCACCCCGAGCGCTGAGCAACCAGCACCCAGAGAACTGAGCACTGAGCACCCTGAGTACTGAGCACTGAGCACCCTGAGCACTGAGCACCGAGCACCCTGAGTACTGAGCACTGAGCACCCTGAGCACTGAGCACCCAGCACCCTGAGTACTGAGCACCCAGCACCCTGAGCACTGAGGACCGAGGACCCTGAGTACTAAGCACCCAGCACCCTGAGTACTGAGCACCCAGCACGCTGAGCACTGAGCACCCAGCACGCTGAGTACTGAGAACTGAGCACCCTGAGTACTGAGCACCGAGCACCCAGAGCACTGAGCACCCTGCACGCTGAGTACTGAGCACTGAGCACTCTGAGTACTGAGCACCGAGCACCCTGAGTACTGAGCACCCAGCACTCTGAGCACGGAGCACCCAGCACGCTGAGCACTGAGCACCCAGCACCCCGAGCACTGAGCACCCAGCACCCCGAGCACTGAGCACCCAGCACCCCGAGCACTGAGCACCCAGCACCCTGAGCACTGAACACTGAGCACCCTAAGTACTGAGCACTGAGCACCCTGAGTACTGAGCACCCAGCACCCTGAGTACTGAGCACCCAGCGTACTGAGCACTGAGCACCCCGAGCACTGAGCACCCAGCACCCTGAGTACTGAGCACCCAGCACCCCGAGCACTGAGCACCCAGCACGCTGAGTAGTGAGCACCGAGCACCCTGAGTACTGAGCACCCAGCACCCTGAGTACTGAGCACCCAGCGTACTGAGCACCGAGCACACAGCACCCTGAGTACTGAGCACCAAGCACCCTGAGCACTGAGCACCCAGCACCCTGAGTACTGAGCACTGAGCACCCTGAGTACTGAGCACCGAGCACCCCGAGCACTGAGCACCCAGCACCCCGAGCACCGAGCACCCAGCACCCTGAGCACTGAGCACCCATCACCCTGAGCACCGAGCACCCAGCACCCTGAGTACTGAGCACCCAGCACCCTGAGCACTGAGCACCCAGCACCCTGAGTACTGAGCACTGAGCACCCTGAGTACTGAGCACCCAGCACCATGAGTACTGAGCACCCAGCACCCTGAGCAATGAGCACCCTGAGTACTGATCACCCAGCACACTGAGCACTGAGCACCGAGCACCCCGAGCAGTGAGCACCCAGCACCCTGAGCACTGAGGACCCAGCACCCTGAGTACTGAGCACCCAGCACCCTGAGCACTGAGCACACAGCACCCTGAGTACTGAGCACCCAGCACCCTGAGCACTGAGCACCCAGCACCCTGAGTACTGAGCATCCAGCACCCCGAGCACTGAGCACCCAGCACCCCGAGCACTGAGCACTCAGCACCCTGTGTACTGAGCACTGAGTACTCAGCACCCCGAGCACTGAGCACCCAGCACCCTGAGCACTGAGCACCCTGAGTACTGAGCACCCAGCACCCTGAGCACTGAGGACCCAGCACCCTGAGTACTGAGCACCCAGCACCCTGAGCACTGAGCACACAGCACCCTGAGTACTGAGCACCCAGCACCCTGAGCACTGAGCACCCAGCACCCTGAGTACTGAGCACCCAGCACCCCGAGCACTGAGCACCCAGCACCCAGAGCACTGAGCACTGAGCACCCTGAGTACTGAGCACTGAGCACCCTGAGCACTGAGCACCCAGCACCATGAGTACTGAGCACCCAGCACCCTGAGCACTGAGCACCCTGAGTACTAAGAACCCAGCACCCTGAGTACTGAGCACCCAGCACCCTGAGTACTGAGCACCCAGCACCCCGAGTACTGAGCACCCAGCGTAATGAGCACCGAGCACCCCAAGCACTGAGCAATCAGCACCCCTTGCACTGAGCACCCAGCAGCCGGAGTACTGAGCAGTGAGCACCCTGAGTATTGAGCTCCGAGCACCCCGAGCACTGAGCACCCAGCACCCCGAGCACCGAGCACCCAGCACCCTGAGCACTGAACACCCAGCACCCTGAGCACTGAGCACCCAGCACCCTGAGCACTGAGCACCCAGCACCCTGAGTACTGAGCACCCAACGTACTGAGCACCGAGCACCCTGAACACTGAGCACCCAGCACCCTGAGTACTGAGCACCCAGGACCCTGTGCAATGAGCACCCTGAGTACTGAGCACCCAGCACATTGAGCACTGAGCACCGAGCACCCCGAGCACTGACCACCCAGCACTCTGAGCACTGAGCACCCAGCACCCTGAGTACTGAGCACCCAGCACCCTGAGCACTGAGCACCCAGCACCCTGAGCACTGAGCACCCAGCACCCTGAGCACTGAGCACCCAGCACCCTGAGTAGTGAGCACCGAGCACCCTGAGTACTGAGCACCCAGCACCCTGAGTACTGAGCACCCAGCGTATTGAGCACCGAGCACCCAGCACCCTGAGTACTGAGCACCAAGCACCCTGAGTAGTGAGCACCGAGCACCCTGAGTACTGAGCACCCAGCACCCTGAGTACTGAGTACCCAGCATACTGAGCACTGAGCACCCCGAGCACTGAGCACCCAGCACCCTGAGTACTGAGCACCCAGCACCCCGAGCACTGAGCACCCAGCACCCTGAGTAGTGAGCATCCAGCACCCTGAGCACTGAGCACCCAGCACCCTGAGTACTGAGCACCCAACGTACTGAGCACCGAGCACCCTGAGCACTGAGCACCCAGCACCCTGAGTACTGAGCACCCAGGACCCTGTGCAATGAGCACCCTGAGTACTGAGCACCCAGCACATTGAGCACTGAGCACCGAGCACCCCGAGCACTGACCACCCAGCACTCTGAGCACTGAGCACCCAGCACCCTGAGTACTGAGCACCCAGCACCCTGAGCACTGAGCACCCAGCACCCTGAGCACTGAGCACCCAGCACCCTGAGCACTGAGCACCCAGCACCCTGAGTACTGAGCACTGAGCACCCAGCACCCCGAGCACTGAGCACCCAAGCACCCTGAGTACTGAGCACTGAGCACCCAGCACCCCGAGCACTGAGCACCCAGCACCCTGAGCACTGAGCACCCAGCACCCGAGTACTGATCACACAGCACCCTGAGTACTGAGCAGCCCGCAACCTGAGTACTGAGCACCCAGCACCCCGAGTACTGAGCACCCAGCACCCTGAGCACTGAGCACCCAGCACCCTGAGCACTGAGCACCCAGCACCGCGAGCACTGCGCACCCAGCACCCTGAGTACTGAACACCCAGCACCCTGAGCACTGAGCACCCAGCACCCTGAGCACTGAGCACCCAGTACCCTGAGCACTGAGCACCCAGCACCCTGAGTAGTGAGCACCCAACGTACTGAGCACCCAGCGTACTGAGCACCGAGCACCCAGCACCCTGAGTACTGAGCACCCAGCACCCTGAGCACTGAGCACCCAGCACCCTGAGTACTGAGCACTGAGCACCCTGAGTACTGAGCACCGAGCACCCCGAGCACTGAGCACCCAGCACCCCGAGCACCGAGCACCCAGCACCCTGAGCACTGAGCACCCAGCACCCTGAGCACTGAGCACCCAGCACCCTGAGTACTGAGCACCCAGCACCTGAGTACTGAGCACCCAACGTACTGAGCACCGAGCACCCTGACCACTGAGCACCCAGCACCCTGAGTACTGAGCACCCAGCACCCTGAGCAATGAGCACCCTGAGTACTGAGCACCCAGCACCTTGAGCACTGAGCACCGAGCACCCCGAGCATTGAGCACCCAGCACCCGAAGTACAGAGCACCCAGCACCCTGATTACTAAGCACCGAGCACCCTGAGTACTGAGCACCCAGCACCGTGAGCACTGAGCACCCAGCACCCTGAGCACTGAGCACACAGCACCCTGAGCACTGAGCATCCAGCACCCTGAGTACTGAGCACTGAGCACCCAGCACCCCGAGCACGGAGCACCCAGCACCCTGAGTACTGAGCACTGAGCACCCAGCACCCCGAGCACTGAGCACCCAGCACCCTGAGCACTGAGCACCCAGCACCCGAGTACTGATCACCCAGCACCCTGGGTACTGAGCACCCCGCACCATGAGTACTGAGCACCCAGCACCCCGAGTACTGAGCACCCAGCACGCTGAGCACTGAGCACCCAGCACCCTGAGCACTGAGCACCCAGCACCCCGAGCACTGCACACCCAGCACCCTGAGTACTGAGCACCCAGCACCCTGAGCACTGAGCACCCAGCACCCTGAGCACTGAGCAACCAGCAACCTGAGCAATGGGCACACAGCACCCTTAGTAGTGAGCACCCAACGTACTGAGCACCGATCACCCCGAGCACTGAGCACCCAGCACCCGGAGTACTGAGCACCCAGCACCCTGAGTACTAAGCACAGAGCACCCTGAGTACTGAGCACCCAGCACCCTGAGCACTGAGCACCCAGCACCCTGAGTACTGTGCAGCAAGCACCCCGAGTACTGAGCACCCAGCACCCCGAGCACTGAGCACCCAGCACCCCGAGCACTGAGCACCCAGCACCCTGAGTACTGAGCACCCAGCACCCTGAGTACTGAGCACCCAGCACCCCGAGCACTGAGTACCCAGCACCCTGAGCACTGAGCACCCAGCACCCTGAGCACTGAGCACCCAGCACCCTGAGCACTGAGCACCCAGCACCCTGAGTACTGAGCACTGAGCACCCTGCACCCCGAGCACTGAGCACCCAGCACCCTGAGTACTGAGCACTGAGCACCCAGCACCCAGAGCACTGAGCACCCAGCACCCTGAGCACTGAGCACCGAGCACCCGAGTACTGAACACCCAGCACCCTGAGTACTGAGCACCCAGCACCCCGAGCACTGAGCACCCAGCACCCTGAGTACTGAGCACCCAGCACCCTGAGCACTGAGCACCGAGCACCCTGAGCACTGAGCACCCAGCACCCTGAGGACTGAGCACCCAGCACCCCGAGCACTGAGCACCTAGCACCCTGAGCACTGAGCACCCTGAGTACTGAGCACTGAGCACCCTGAGTACTGAGCAATGAGCACCCTGAGTACTGGGCACCAAGCACCCTGAGTACTGAGCACCCAGCAACCTGAGCACTGAGCACCGAGCACCCTGAGCACTGAGCACCCAGCACCCTGAGCACTGAGCACCCAGCACCCTGAGCACTGAGCACCCAGCACCCCGAGCACTGAGCACCCAGCACCCTGAGCACTGAGAACCCTGAGTACTGAGCACTGAGCACCCTGAGTACTGAGCACTGAGCACCCTGAGTATTGAGCACCCAGCACCCTGAGTACTGAGCACCCAGGACACGGAGCAAAGAGCCCCCTGAGTACTGAGCACCCAGCACCCTGAGCACTGAGCACCGAGCACCCCGAGCACTGAGCACCCAGCACCCGGAGTACTGAGCACCCAGCACCCTGAGTACTAAGCACCGAGCACCCTGAGTACTGAGCACCCAGTACCCTGAGCACTGAACACACAGCACCCTGAGTACTGAGCACCCCGAGCACTGAGCACCCAGCACCCTGAGAACTGAGGACCCAGCACCCTGAGTACTGAGCACCCAGCACCCTGAGCACTGAGCACCCAGCACCCTGAGTACTGAGCACCTAGCACCCTGAGCACTGAGCACCCAGCACCCTGAATACTGAGCATCCAGCTCCCCGAGCACTGAGCAGCCAGCACCCTGAGTACTGAGCACTGAGCACCCAGCACCCAGAGCACTGAGCACTCAGCACCCTGTGTACTGAGCACTGAGCACCCAGCACCCTGAGCACTGAGCACCCAGCACCCTGAGTACTGAGCACTGAGCACCTAGCACCCTGAGCACTGAGCACCGAGCACCCTGAGTACTGAGCACTGAGCACCCTGAGCACTGAGCACCCAGCACCCTGAGTACTGAGCACCCAGCACCCTGAGCACTGAGGACCGAGGACCCTGAGTACTAAGCACCCAGCACCCTGAGTACTGAGCACCCAGCACCCTGAGCACTGAGCACCCAGCACGCTGAGTACTGAGAACTGAGCACCCTGAGTACTGAGCACCGAGCACCCAGAGCACTGAGCACCCTGCAAGCTGAGTACTGAGCACTGAGCACTCTGAGTACTGAGCACCGAGCACCCTGAGTACTGAGCACCCAGCACTCTGAGCACGGAGCACCCAGCACCCTGAGCACTGAGCACCCAGCACCCCGAGCACTGAGCACCCAGCACCCCGAGCACTGAGCACCCAGCACCCCGAGCACTGAGCACCCAGCACCCTGAGCACTGAGCACCCTAAGTACTGAGCACTGAGCACCCTGAGTACTGAGCACCCAGCACCCTGAGTACTGAGCACCCAGCGTAC
Source organism: Microtus oregoni (assembly GCF_018167655.1). NCBI lineage: Eukaryota > Metazoa > Chordata > Mammalia > Rodentia > Cricetidae > Microtus > Microtus oregoni. Next base: position 18,417 of record NW_024543597.1, read on the forward strand.
TGAGCACTGAGCACCCCGAGCACTGAGCACCCAGCACCCTGAGTACTGAGCACCCAGCACCCCGAGCACTGAGCACCCAGCACCCTGAGTAGTGAGCACCGAGCACCCTGAGTACTGAGCACCCAGCACCCTGAGTACTGAGCACCCAGCGTACTGAGCACCGAGCACCCAGCACCCTTAGTACTGAGCACCCAGCACCCTGAGCACTGAGCACCCAGCACCCTGAGTACTGAGCACTGAGCACCCTGAGTACTGAGCACCGAGCACCCCGAGCACTGAGCACCCAGCACCCCGAGCACCGAGCACCCAGCACCCTGAGCACTGAGCACCCAGCACCCTGAGCACCGAGCACCCAGCACCCTGAGTACTGAGCACCCAGCACCCTGAGCACTGAGCACCCAGCACCCTGAGTACTGAGCACTGAGCACCCTGAGTACTGAGCACCCAGCACCATGAGTACTGAGCACCCAGCACCCTGAGCAATGAGCACCCTGAGTACTGATCACCCAGCACACTGAGCACTGAGCACCGAGCACCCCGAGCAGTGAGCACCCAGCACCCTGAGCACTGAGGACCCAGCACCCTGAGTACTGAGCACCCAGAACCCTGAGCACTGAGCACACAGCACCCTGAGTACTGAGCACCCAGCACCCTGAGCACTGAGCACCCAGCACCCTGAGTACTGAGCATCCAGCACCCCGAGCACTGAGCACCCAGCACCCCGAGCACTGAGCACTCAGCACCCTGTGTACTGATCACTGATTACTCAGCACCCCGAGCACTGAGCACCCAGCACCCTGAGCACTGAGCACCCTGAGTACTGAGCACCCAGCACCCTGAGCACTGAGGACGCAGCACCCTGAGTACTGAGCACCCAGCACCCTGAGAACTGAGCACACAGCACCCTGAGTACTGAGCACCCAGCACCCTGAGCACTGAGCACCCAGCACCCTGAGTACTGAGCACCCAGCACCCCGAGCACTGAGCACCCAGCACCCAGAGCACTGAGCACTGAGCACCCTGAGTACTGAGCACTGAGCACCCTGAGCACTGAGCACCCAGCACCATGAGTACTGAGCACCCAGCACCCTGAGCACTGAGCACCCTGAGTACTAAGAACCCAGCACCCTGAGTACTGAGCACCCAGCACCCTGAGTACTGAGCACCCAGCACCCCGAGTACTGAGCACCCGGCGTAATGAGCACCGAGCACCCCGAGCACTGAGCAATCAGCACCCCTTGCACTGAGCACCCAGCAGCCGGAGTACTGAGCAGTGAGCACCCTGAGTATTGAGCTCCGAGCACCCCGAGCACTGAGCACCCAGCACCCCGAGCACCGAGCACCCAGCACCCTGAGCACTGAACACCCAGCACCCTGAGCACTGAGCACCCAGCAACCTGAGCACTGAGCACCCAGCACCCTGAGTACTGAGCACCCAACGTACTGAGCACCGAGCACCCTGAGCACTGAGCACCCAGCAACCTGAGTACTGAGCACCCAGGACCCTGTGCAATGAGCACCCTGAGTACTGAGCACCCAGCACATTGAGCACTGAGCACCGAGCACCCCGAGCACTGACCACCCAGCACTCTGAGCACTGAGCACCCAGCACCCTGAGTACTGAGCACCCAGCACCCTGAGCACTGAGCACCCAGCACCCTGAGCACTGAGCACCCAGCACCCTGAGCACTGAGCACCCAGCACCCTGAGTAGTGAGCACCGAGCACCCTGAGTACTGAGCACCCAGCACCCTGAGTACTGAGCACCCAGCGTATTGAGCACCGAGCACCCAGCACCCTGAGTACTGAGCACCCAGCACCCTGAGTAGTGAGCACCGAGCACCCTGAGTACTGAGCACCCAGCACCCTGAGTACTGAGCACCCAGCATACTGAGCACCGAGCACCCCGAGCACTGAGCACCCAGCACCCTGAGTACTGAGCACCCAGCACCCCGAGCACTGAGCACCCAGCACCCTGAGTAGTGAGCACCCAGCACCCTGAGCACTGAGCACCCAGCAACCTGAGTACTGAGCACCCAACGTACTGAGCACCGAGCACCCTGAGCACTGAGCACCCAGCACCCTGAGTACTGAGCACCCAGGACCCTGTGCAATGAGCACCCTGAGTACTGAGCACCCAGCACATTGAGCACTGAGCACCGAGCACCCCGAGCACTGACCACCCAGCACTCTGAGCACTGAGCACCCAGCACCCTGAGTACTGAGCACCCGGCACCCTGAGCACTGAGCACCCAGCACCCTGAGCACTGAGCACCCAGCACCCTGAGCACTGAGCACCCAGCACCCTGAGTACTGAGCACTGAGCACCCAGCACCCCGAGCACTGAGCACCCAAGCACCCTGAGTACTGAGCACTGAGCACCCAGCACCCCGACCACTGAGCACCCAGCACCCTGAGCACTGAGCACCCAGCACCCGAGTACTGATCACACAGCACCCTGAGTACTGAGCAGCCCGCAACCTGAGTACTGAGCACCCATCACCCCGAGTACTGAGCACCCAGCACCCTGAGCACTGAGCACCCAGCACCCTGAGCACTGAGCACCCAGCACCGCGAGCACTGCGCACCCAGCACCCTGAGTACTGAACACCCAGCACCCTGAGCACTGAGCACCCAGCACCCTGAGTAGTGAGCACCCAACGTACTGAACACCGAGCACCCCGAGCACTGAGCACCCAGCACCCTGAGTACTGAGCACCGAGCAACCGGAGCACTGAGCACCCAGCACCCTGAGCACTGATCTCTGAGCACCCAGCACCCTGAGCCCTGAGCACTGAGCACCCAGCACCCCGAGCACTGAGCACCCAGCACCCCGAGCACTGAGCACCCAGCACCCTGAGCACTGAGCACCCAGGACCCTGAGCACTGAGCACCCAGCACCCTGAGTTGTGAGCACCGAGCACCCTGAGTACTGAGCACCCAGCACCCTGAGTACTGAGCACCCAGCGTATTGAGCACCGAGCACCCAGCACCCTGAGTACTGAGCACCAAGCACCCTGAGTAGTGAGCACCGAGCACCCTGAGTACTGAGCACCCAGCACCCTGAGTACTGAGTACCCAGCATACTGAGCACTGAGCACCCCGAGCACTGAGCACCCAGCACCCTGAGTACTGAGCACCCAGCACCCCGAGCACTGAGCACCCAGCACCCTGAGTAGTGAGCATCCAGCACCCTGAGCACTGAGCACCCAGCACCCTGAGTACTGAGCACCCAACGTACTGAGCACCGAGCACCCTGAGCACTGAGCACCCAGCACCCTGAGTACTGAGCACCCAGGACCCTGTGCAATGAGCACCCTGAGTACTGAGCACCCAGCACATTGAGCACTGAGCACCGAGCACCCCGAGCACTGACCATCCAGCACTCTGAGCACTGAGCACCCAGCACCCTGAGTACTGAGCACCCAGCACCCTGAGCACTGAGCACCCAGCACCCTGAGCACTGAGCACCCAGCACCCTGAGCACTGAGCACCCAGCACCCTGAGTACTGAGCACTGAGCACCCAGCACCCCGAGCACTGAGCACCCAAGCACCCTGAGTACTGAGCACTGAGCACCCAGCACCCCGAGCACTGAGCACCCAGCACCCTGAGCACTGAGCACCCAGCACCCGAGTACTGATCACACAGCACCCTGAGTACTGAGCAGCCCGCAACCTGAGTACTGAGCACCCAGCACCCCGAGTACTGAGCACCCAGCACCCTGAGCACTGAGCACCCAGCACCCTGAGCACTGAGCACCCAGCACCGCGAGCACTGCGCACCCAGCACCCTGAGTACTGAACACCCAGCACCCTGAGCACTGAGCACCCAGCACCCTGAGCACTGAGCACCCAGTACCCTGAGCACTGAGCACCCAGCACCCTGAGTAGTGAGCACCCAACGTACTGAGCACCCAGCGTACTGAGCACCGAGCACCCAGCACCCTGAGTACTGAGCACCCAGCACCCTGAGCACTGAGCACCCAGCACCCTGAGTACTGAGCACTGAGCACCCTGAGTACTGAGCACCGAGCACCCCGAGCACTGAGCACCCAGCACCCCGAGCACCGAGCACCCAGCACCCTGAGCACTGAGCACCCAGCACCCTGAGCACTGAGCACCCAGCACCCTGAGTACTGAGCACCCAGCACCTGAGTACTGAGCACCCAACGTACTGAGCACCGAGCACCCTGACCACTGAGCACCCAGCACCCTGAGTACTGAGCACCCAGCACCCTGAGCAATGAGCACCCTGAGTACTGAGCACCCAGCACCTTGAGCACTGAGCACCGAGCACCCCGAGCATTGAGCACCCAGCACCCGAAGTACAGAGCACCCAGCACCCTGATTACTAAGCACCGAGCACCCTGAGTACTGAGCACCCAGCACCGTGAGCACTGAGCACCCAGCACCCTGAGCACTGAGCACACAGCACCCTGAGCACTGAGCATCCAGCACCCTGAGTACTGAGCACTGAGCACCCAGCACCCCGAGCACGGAGCACCCAGCACCCTGAGTACTGAGCACTGAGCACCCAGCACCCCGAGCACTGAGCACCCAGCACCCTGAGCACTGAGCACCCAGCACCCGAGTACTGATCACCCAGCACCCTGGGTACTGAGCACCCCGCACCATGAGTACTGAGCACCCAGCACCCCGAGTACTGAGCACCCAGCACGCTGAGCACTGAGCACCCAGCACCCTGAGCACTGAGCACCCAGCACCCCGAGCACTGCACACCCAGCACCCTGAGTACTGAGCACCCAGCACCCTGAGCACTGAGCACCCAGCACCCTGAGCACTGAGCAACCAGCAACCTGAGCAATGGGCACACAGCACCCTTAGTAGTGAGCACCCAACGTACTGAGCACCGATCACCCCGAGCACTGAGCACCCAGCACCCGGAGTACTGAGCACCCAGCACCCTGAGTACTAAGCACAGAGCACCCTGAGTACTGAGCACCCAGCACCCTGAGCACTGAGCACCCAGCACCCTGAGTACTGTGCAGCAAGCACCCCGAGTACTGAGCACCCAGCACCCCGAGCACTGAGCACCCAGCACCCCGAGCACTGAGCACCCAGCACCCTGAGTACTGAGCACCCAGCACCCTGAGTACTGAGCACCCAGCACCCCGAGCACTGAGTACCCAGCACCCTGAGCACTGAGCACCCAGCACCCTGAGCACTGAGCACCCAGCACCCTGAGCACTGAGCACCCAGCACCCTGAGTACTGAGCACTGAGCACCCTGCACCCCGAGCACTGAGCACCCAGCACCCTGAGTACTGAGCACTGAGCACCCAGCACCCAGAGCACTGAGCACCCAGCACCCTGAGCACTGAGCACCGAGCACCCGAGTACTGAACACCCAGCACCCTGAGTACTGAGCACCCAGCACCCCGAGCACTGAGCACCCAGCACCCTGAGTACTGAGCACCCAGCACCCTGAGCACTGAGCACCGAGCACCCTGAGCACTGAGCACCCAGCACCCTGAGGACTGAGCACCCAGCACCCCGAGCACTGAGCACCTAGCACCCTGAGCACTGAGCACCCTGAGTACTGAGCACTGAGCACCCTGAGTACTGAGCAATGAGCACCCTGAGTACTGGGCACCAAGCACCCTGAGTACTGAACACCCAGCAACCTGAGCACTGAGCACCGAGCACCCTGAGCACTGAGCACCCAGCACCCTGAGCACTGAGCACCCAGCACCCTGAGCACTGAGCACCCAGCACCCCGAGCACTGAGCACCCAGCACCCTGAGCACTGAGAACCCTGAGTACTGAGCACTGAGCACCCTGAGTACTGAGCACTGAGCACCCTGAGTATTGAGCACCCAGCACCCTGAGTACTGAGCACCCAGGACACGGAGCAAAGAGCCCCCTGAGTACTGAGCACCCAGCACCCTGAGCACTGAGCACCGAGCACCCCGAGCACTGAGCACCCAGCACCCGGAGTACTGAGCACCCAGCACCCTGAGTACTAAGCACCGAGCACCCTGAGTACTGAGCACCCAGTACCCTGAGCACTGAACACACAGCACCCTGAGTACTGAGCACCCCGAGCACTGAGCACCCAGCACCCTGAGAACTGAGGACCCAGCACCCTGAGTACTGAGCACCCAGCACCCTGAGCACTGAGCACCCAGCACCCTGAGTACTGAGCACCTAGCACCCTGAGCACTGAGCACCCAGCACCCTGAATACTGAGCATCCAGCTCCCCGAGCACTGAGCAGCCAGCACCCTGAGTACTGAGCACTGAGCACCCAGCACCCAGAGCACTGAGCACTCAGCACCCTGTGTACTGAGCACTGAGCACCCAGCACCCTGAGCACTGAGCACCCAGCACCCTGAGTACTGAGCACTGAGCACCTAGCACCCTGAGCACTGAGCACCGAGCACCCTGAGTACTGAGCACTGAGCACCCTGAGCACTGAGCACCCAGCACCCTGAGTACTGAGCACCCAGCACCCTGAGCACTGAGGACCGAGGACCCTGAGTACTAAGCACCCAGCACCCTGAGTACTGAGCACCCAGCACCCTGAGCACTGAGCACCCAGCACGCTGAGTACTGAGAACTGAGCACCCTGAGTACTGAGCACCGAGCACCCAGAGCACTGAGCACCCTGCAAGCTGAGTACTGAGCACTGAGCACTCTGAGTACTGAGCACCGAGCACCCTGAGTACTGAGCACCCAGCACTCTGAGCACGGAGCACCCAGCACCCTGAGCACTGAGCACCCAGCACCCCGAGCACTGAGCACCCAGCACCCCGAGCACTGAGCACCCAGCACCCCGAGCACTGAGCACCCAGCACCCTGAGCACTGAGCACCCTAAGTACTGAGCACTGAGCACCCTGAGTACTGAGCACCCAGCACCCTGAGTACTGAGCACCCAGCGTACTGAGCACTGAGCACCCCGAGCACTGAGCACCCAGCACCCTGAGTACTGAGCACCCAGCACCCCGAGCACTGAGCACCCAGCACCCTGAGTAGTGAGCACCGAGCACCCTGAGTACTGAGCACCCAGCACCCTGAGTACTGAGCACCCAGCGTACTGAGCACCGAGCACCCAGCACCCTTAGTACTGAGCACCCAGCACCCTGAGCACTGAGCACCCAGCACCCTGAGTACTGAGCACTGAGCACCCTGAGTACTGAGCACCGAGCACCCCGAGCACTGAGCACCCAGCACCCCGAGCACCGAGCACCCAGCACCCTGAGCACTGAGCACCCAGCACCCTGAGCACCGAGCACCCAGCACCCTGAGTACTGAGCACCCAGCACCCTGAGCACTGAGCACCCAGCACCCTGAGTACTGAGCACTGAGCACCCTGAGTACTGAGCACCCAGCACCATGAGTACTGAGCACCCAGCACCCTGAGCAATGAGCACCCTGAGTACTGATCACCCAGCACACTGAGCACTGAGCACCGAGCACCCCGAGCAGTGAGCACCCAGCACCCTGAGCACTGAGGACCCAGCACCCTGAGTACTGAGCACCCAGAACCCTGAGCACTGAGCACACAGCACCCTGAGTACTGAGCACCCAGCACCCTGAGCACTGAGCACCCAGCACCCTGAGTACTGAGCATCCAGCACCCCGAGCACTGAGCACCCAGCACCCCGAGCACTGAGCACTCAGCACCCTGTGTACTGATCACTGATTACTCAGCACCCCGAGCACTGAGCACCCAGCACCCTGAGCACTGAGCACCCTGAGTACTGAGCACCCAGCACCCTGAGCACTGAGGACCCAGCACCCCGAGTACTGAGCACCCAGCACCCTGAGCACTGAGCACCCAGCACCCTGAGCACTGAGCACCCAGCACCGCGAGCACTGCGCACCCAGCACCCTGAGTACTGAACACCCAGCACCCTGAGCACTGAGCACCCAGCACCCTGAGCACTGAGCACCCAGTACCCTGAGCACTGAGCACCCAGCACCCTGAGTAGTGAGCACCCAACGTACTGAGCACCCAGCGTACTGAGCACCGAGCACCCAGCACCCTGAGTACTGAGCACCCAGCACCCTGAGCACTGAGCACCCAGCACCCTGAGTACTGAGCACTGAGCACCCTGAGTACTGAGCACCGAGCACCCCGAGCACTGAGCACCCAGCACCCCGAGCACCGAGCACCCAGCACCCTGAGCACTGAGCACCCAGCACCCTGAGCACTGAGCACCCAGCACCCTGAGTACTGAGCACCCAGCACCTGAGTACTGAGCACCCAACGTACTGAGCACCGAGCACCCTGACCACTGAGCACCCAGCACCCTGAGTACTGAGCACCCAGCACCCTGAGCAATGAGCACCCTGAGTACTGAGCACCCAGCACCTTGAGCACTGAGCACCGAGCACCCCGAGCATTGAGCACCCAGCACCCGAAGTACAGAGCACCCAGCACCCTGATTACTAAGCACCGAGCACCCTGAGTACTGAGCACCCAGCACCGTGAGCACTGAGCACCCAGCACCCTGAGCACTGAGCACACAGCACCCTGAGCACTGAGCATCCAGCACCCTGAGTACTGAGCACTGAGCACCCAGCACCCCGAGCACGGAGCACCCAGCACCCTGAGTACTGAGCACTGAGCACCCAGCACCCCGAGCACTGAGCACCCAGCACCCTGAGCACTGAGCACCCAGCACCCGAGTACTGATCACCCAGCACCCTGGGTACTGAGCACCCCGCACCATGAGTACTGAGCACCCAGCACCCCGAGTACTGAGCACCCAGCACGCTGAGCACTGAGCACCCAGCACCCTGAGCACTGAGCACCCAGCACCCCGAGCACTGCACACCCAGCACCCTGAGTACTGAGCACCCAGCACCCTGAGCACTGAGCACCCAGCACCCTGAGCACTGAGCAACCAGCAACCTGAGCAATGGGCACACAGCACCCTTAGTAGTGAGCACCCAACGTACTGAGCACCGATCACCCCGAGCACTGAGCACCCAGCACCCGGAGTACTGAGCACCCAGCACCCTGAGTACTAAGCACAGAGCACCCTGAGTACTGAGCACCCAGCACCCTGAGCACTGAGCACCCAGCACCCTGAGTACTGTGCAGCAAGCACCCCGAGTACTGAGCACCCAGCACCCCGAGCACTGAGCACCCAGCACCCCGAGCACTGAGCACCCAGCACCCTGAGTACTGAGCACCCAGCACCCTGAGTACTGAGCACCCAGCACCCCGAGCACTGAGTACCCAGCACCCTGAGCACTGAGCACCCAGCACCCTGAGCACTGAGCACCCAGCACCCTGAGCACTGAGCACCCAGCACCCTGAGTACTGAGCACTGAGCACCCTGCACCCCGAGCACTGAGCACCCAGCACCCTGAGTACTGAGCACTGAGCACCCAGCACCCAGAGCACTGAGCACCCAGCACCCTGAGCACTGAGCACCGAGCACCCGAGTACTGAACACCCAGCACCCTGAGTACTGAGCACCCAGCACCCCGAGCACTGAGCACCCAGCACCCTGAGTACTGAGCACCCAGCACCCTGAGCACTGAGCACCGAGCACCCTGAGCACTGAGCACCCAGCACCCTGAGGACTGAGCACCCAGCACCCCGAGCACTGAGCACCTAGCACCCTGAGCACTGAGCACCCTGAGTACTGAGCACTGAGCACCCTGAGTACTGAGCAATGAGCACCCTGAGTACTGGGCACCAAGCACCCTGAGTACTGAGCACCCAGCAACCTGAGCACTGAGCACCGAGCACCCTGAGCACTGAGCACCCAGCACCCTGAGCACTGAGCACCCAGCACCCTGAGCACTGAGCACCCAGCACCCCGAGCACTGAGCACCCAGCACCCTGAGCACTGAGAACCCTGAGTACTGAGCACTGAGCACCCTGAGTACTGAGCACTGAGCACCCTGAGTATTGAGCACCCAGCACCCTGAGTACTGAGCACCCAGGACACGGAGCAAAGAGCCCCCTGAGTACTGAGCACCCAGCACCCTGAGCACTGAGCACCGAGCACCCCGAGCACTGAGCACCCAGCACCCGGAGTACTGAGCACCCAGCACCCTGAGTACTAAGCACCGAGCACCCTGAGTACTGAGCACCCAGTACCCTGAGCACTGAACACACAGCACCCTGAGTACTGAGCACCCCGAGCACTGAGCACCCAGCACCCTGAGAACTGAGGACCCAGCACCCTGAGTACTGAGCACCCAGCACCCTGAGCACTGAGCACCCAGCACCCTGAGTACTGAGCACCTAGCACCCTGAGCACTGAGCACCCAGCACCCTGAATACTGAGCATCCAGCTCCCCGAGCACTGAGCAGCCAGCACCCTGAGTACTGAGCACTGAGCACCCAGCACCCAGAGCACTGAGCACTCAGCACCCTGTGTACTGAGCACTGAGCACCCAGCACCCTGAGCACTGAGCACCCAGCACCCTGAGTACTGAGCACTGAGCACCTAGCACCCTGAGCACTGAGCACCGAGCACCCTGAGTACTGAGCACTGAGCACCCTGAGCACTGAGCACCCAGCACCCTGAGTACTGAGCACCCAGCACCCTGAGCACTGAGGACCGAGGACCCTGAGTACTAAGCACCCAGCACCCTGAGTACTGAGCACCCAGCACCCTGAGCACTGAGCACCCAGCACGCTGAGTACTGAGAACTGAGCACCCTGAGTACTGAGCACCGAGCACCCAGAGCACTGAGCACCCTGCAAGCTGAGTACTGAGCACTGAGCACTCTGAGTACTGAGCACCGAGCACCCTGAGTACTGAGCACCCAGCACTCTGAGCACGGAGCACCCAGCACCCTGAGCACTGAGCACCCAGCACCCCGAGCACTGAGCACCCAGCACCCCGAGCACTGAGCACCCAGCACCCCGAGCACTGAGCACCCAGCACCCTGAGCACTGAGCACCCTAAGTACTGAGCACTGAGCACCCTGAGTACTGAGCACCCAGCACCCTGAGTACTGAGCACCCAGCGTACTGAGCACTGAGCACCCCGAGCACTGAGCACCCAGCACCCTGAGTACTGAGCACCCAGCACCCCGAGCACTGAGCACCCAGCACCCTGAGTAGTGAGCACCGAGCACCCTGAGTACTGAGCACCCAGCACCCTGAGTACTGAGCACCCAGCGTACTGAGCACCGAGCACCCAGCACCCTTAGTACTGAGCACCCAGCACCCTGAGCACTGAGCACCCAGCACCCTGAGTACTGAGCACTGAGCACCCTGAGTACTGAGCACCGAGCACCCCGAGCACTGAGCACCCAGCACCCCGAGCACCGAGCACCCAGCACCCTGAGCACTGAGCACCCAGCACCCTGAGCACCGAGCACCCAGCACCCTGAGTACTGAGCACCCAGCACCCTGAGCACTGAGCACCCAGCACCCTGAGTACTGAGCACTGAGCACCCTGAGTACTGAGCACCCAGCACCATGAGTACTGAGCACCCAGCACCCTGAGCAATGAGCACCCTGAGTACTGATCACCCAGCACACTGAGCACTGAGCACCGAGCACCCCGAGCAGTGAGCACCCAGCACCCTGAGCACTGAGGACCCAGCACCCTGAGTACTGAGCACCCAGAACCCTGAGCACTGAGCACACAGCACCCTGAGTACTGAGCACCCAGCACCCTGAGCACTGAGCACCCAGCACCCTGAGTACTGAGCATCCAGCACCCCGAGCACTGAGCACCCAGCACCCCGAGCACTGAGCACTCAGCACCCTGTGTACTGATCACTGATTACTCAGCACCCCGAGCACTGAGCACCCAGCACCCTGAGCACTGAGCACCCTGAGTACTGAGCACCCAGCACCCTGAGCACTGAGGACCCAGCACCCTGAGTACTGAGCACCCAGCACCCTGAGAACTGAGCACACAGCACCCTGAGTACTGAGCACCCAGCACCCTGAGCACTGAGCACCCAGCACCCTGAGTACTGAGCACCCAGCACCCCGAGCACTGAGCACCCAGCACCCAGAGCACTGAGCACTGAGCACCCTGAGTACTGAGCACTGAGCACCCTGAGCACTGAGCACCCAGCACCATGAGTACTGAGCACCCAGCACCCTGAGCACTGAGCACCCTGAGTACTAAGAACCCAGCACCCTGAGTACTGAGCACCCAGCACCCTGAGTACTGAGCACCCAGCACCCCGAGTACTGAGCACCCGGCGTAATGAGCACCGAGCACCCCGAGCACTGAGCAATCAGCACCCCTTGCACTGAGCACCCAGCAGCCGGAGTACTGAGCAGTGAGCACCCTGAGTATTGAGCTCCGAGCACCCCGAGCACTGAGCACCCAGCACCCCGAGCACCGAGCACCCAGCACCCTGAGCACTGAACACCCAGCACCCTGAGCACTGAGCACCCAGCAACCTGAGCACTGAGCACCCAGCACCCTGAGTACTGAGCACCCAACGTACTGAGCACCGAGCACCCTGAGCACTGAGCACCCAGCAACCTGAGTACTGAGCACCCAGGACCCTGTGCAATGAGCACCCTGAGTACTGAGCACCCAGCACATTGAGCACTGAGCACCGAGCACCCCGAGCACTGACCACCCAGCACTCTGAGCACTGAGCACCCAGCACCCTGAGTACTGAGCACCCAGCACCCTGAGCACTGAGCACCCAGCACCCTGAGCACTGAGCACCCAGCACCCTGAGCACTGAGCACCCAGCACCCTGAGTAGTGAGCACCGAGCACCCTGAGTACTGAGCACCCAGCACCCTGAGTACTGAGCACCCAGCGTATTGAGCACCGAGCACCCAGCACCCTGAGTACTGAGCACCCAGCACCCTGAGTAGTGAGCACCGAGCACCCTGAGTACTGAGCACCCAGCACCCTGAGTACTGAGCACCCAGCATACTGAGCACCGAGCACCCCGAGCACTGAGCACCCAGCACCCTGAGTACTGAGCACCCAGCACCCCGAGCACTGAGCACCCAGCACCCTGAGTAGTGAGCACCCAGCACCCTGAGCACTGAGCACCCAGCAACCTGAGTACTGAGCACCCAACGTACTGAGCACCGAGCACCCTGAGCACTGAGCACCCAGCACCCTGAGTACTGAGCACCCAGGACCCTGTGCAATGAGCACCCTGAGTACTGAGCACCCAGCACATTGAGCACTGAGCACCGAGCACCCCGAGCACTGACCACCCAGCACTCTGAGCACTGAGCACCCAGCACCCTGAGTACTGAGCACCCGGCACCCTGAGCACTGAGCACCCAGCACCCTGAGCACTGAGCACCCAGCACCCTGAGCACTGAGCACCCAGCACCCTGAGTACTGAGCACTGAGCACCCAGCACCCCGAGCACTGAGCACCCAAGCACCCTGAGTACTGAGCACTGAGCACCCAGCACCCCGACCACTGAGCACCCAGCACCCTGAGCACTGAGCACCCAGCACCCGAGTACTGATCACACAGCACCCTGAGTACTGAGCAGCCCGCAACCTGAGTACTGAGCACCCATCACCCCGAGTACTGAGCACCCAGCACCCTGAGCACTGAGCACCCAGCACCCTGAGCACTGAGCACCCAGCACCGCGAGCACTGCGCACCCAGCACCCTGAGTACTGAACACCCAGCACCCTGAGCACTGAGCACCCAGCACCCTGAGTAGTGAGCACCCAACGTACTGAACACCGAGCACCCCGAGCACTGAGCACCCAGCACCCTGAGTACTGAGCACCGAGCAACCGGAGCACTGAGCACCCAGCACCCTGAGCACTGATCTCTGAGCACCCAGCACCCTGAGCCCTGAGCACTGAGCACCCAGCACCCCGAGCACTGAGCACCCAGCACCCCGAGCACTGAGCACCCAGCACCCTGAGCACTGAGCACCCAGGACCCTGAGCACTGAGCACCCAGCACCCTGAGTACTGAGCACCCAGCACCCTGAGTACTGAGCACCCAGCACCCTGAGTACTGAGCACCGAGCACCCCGAGCACTGAGCACCCAGCACCTTGAGCACTGAGCACCCTGAGGACTGAGCACCCAGCACCCTGAGCAATGAGCACCGATCACCCTGAGCACTGAGCACCCAGCTCCCCGAGCACTGAGCACCCAGCACCCTGAGTACTGAGCACCCAGCACCCTGAGTACTGAGCACCCAGCACCCTGAGTACTGAGCACCCAGCACCCCAAGCACTGAGCACCCAGCACCCTGAGTACTGAACACCCTGAGTACTGAGCACTGAGCACCGAGCACCCTGAGTACTGAGCACCCTGAGGACTGAGCACCCAGCACCCTGAGCACTGAGCACTGAGCACCCAGCACCCTGAGTACTGAGCACCCAGCACCCTGAGCACTGAGCACCCAGCACCTTGAGTACTGAGCACCCAGCACACTGAGTACTGAACCCCGAGCACCCTGAGTACTGAGCACCCAGCACCCTGAGTACTGAGCACCCAGCACCCTGAGCACTGAGCAACCAGCACCCTGAGCACTGAGCACCAAGCACCCTGAGTACTGAGCACCCAGCACCCTGAGTACTGAACACCCAGCACCCTGAGCACTGAGCACTGAGCACCCAGCACCCTGAGCACTGAGCACTGAGCACCCAGCACCCTGAGCACTGAGCAACCAGCACCCCGAGCACTGAGCACCCAGCACCCTGAGCACCCAGCACCCTGAGCACTGAGCACCCTGAGCACTGAGCACTGAGCACCCAGCACCCTGAGTACTGAGCACCCAACACTCTGAGCACTGAGCACCCAGCACGCTGAGTACTGAGCACTGAGCACACAGCACCCTGAGTACTGAGCACGCAGAACTCTGAGCACTGAGCACCCAGCTCCCCGAGCACTGAGCACTGAGCACCCTGAGCACTGAGCACCCAGCACCCCGAGTGCTGAGCACTGAGCACCCTGAGCACTGAGCACCCAGCACCCCGAGTGCTGAGCACTGAGCACCCTGAGAACTGAGCACCCAGCACCCTGAGCACTGAGCACTGAGAACCCTGAGTAATGAGCACCGAGCACCCTGAGTACTGAGCACCCAGCACCCTGAGCCCTGAGCACCCAGCACCCCGAGCACTGAGCACCCAGCACTCCGAGCACTGAGCACCCAGCACCCCGAGCACTGAGCACCCAGCACCCTGAGCACTGAGCACTGAGCACCCTAAGTACTGAGCACTGAGCACCCTGAGTACTGAGCACCCAGCACCCTGAGTACTGAGCACCCAGCGTACTGAGCACCGAGCACCCCGAGCACTGAGCACCCAGCACCCTGAGTACTGAGCACCCAGCACCCCGAGCACTGAGCACCCAGCACCCTGAGTAGTGAGCACCGAGCACCCTGAGTACTGAGCACCCAGCACCCTGAGTACTGAGCACCCAGCGTATTGAGCACCGAGCACCCAGCACCCTGAGTACTGAGCACCCAGCACCCTGAGT
This sequence comes from Microtus oregoni, assembly GCF_018167655.1. Taxonomy (NCBI): domain Eukaryota; kingdom Metazoa; phylum Chordata; class Mammalia; order Rodentia; family Cricetidae; genus Microtus; species Microtus oregoni. The sequence continues at coordinate 33,808 of NW_024543597.1, forward strand.
AGTGAGCACCGAGCACCCTGAGTACTGAGCACCCAGCACCCTGAGTACTGAGCACCCAGCGTACTGAGCACCGAGCACCCCGAGCACTGAGCACCCAGCACCCTGAGTACTGAGCACCCAGCACCCCGAGCACTGAGCACCCAGTACCCTGAGCACTGAGCACCCAGCACCCTGAGTAGTGAGCACCCAACGTACTGAGCACCGAGCACCCCGAGCACTGAGCACCCAGCACCCTGAGTACTGAGCACCGAGCAACCGGAGCACTGAGCACCCAGCACCCTGAGCACTGATCACTGAGCACCCAGCACCCTGAGCCCTGAGCACTGAGCACCCAGCACCCCGAGCACTGAGCACCCAGCACCCCGAGCACTGAGCACCCAGCACCCTGAGCACTGAGCACCCAGCACCCTGAGCACTTAGCACCCAGCACCCTGAGTACTGAGCACCCAGCACCCTGAGTACTGAGCAACCAGCACCCTGAATACTGAGCACTCAGCACCCTGAGTACTGAGCACCGAGCACCCCGAGCACTGAGCACCCAGCACCTTGAGCACTGAGCACCCTGAGGACTGAGCACCCAGCACCCTGAGCCCTGAGCACCGATCACCCTGAGCACTGAGCACCCAGCTCCCCGAGCACTGAGCACCCAGCACCCTGAGTACTGAGCACCCAGCACCCTGAGTACTGAGCACCCAGCACCCTGAGTACTGAGCACCCAGCACCAAAAGCACTGAGCACCCAGCACCCTGAGTACTGAACACCCTGAGTACTGAGCACTGAGCACTGAGCACCCTGAGTACTGAGCACCCTGAGGACTGAGCACCCAGCACCCTGAGCACTGAGCACTGAGCACCCAGCACCCTGAGTACTGAGCACCCAGCACCCTGAGCACTGAGCACCCAGCACCTTGAGTACTGAGCACCCAGCACACTGAGTACTGAACACCGAGCACCCGGAGTACTGAGCACCCAGCACCCTGAGTACTGAGCACCCAGCGCCCTGAGCACTGAGCAACAAGCACCCTGAGCACTGAGCACCAAGCACCCTGAGTACTGAGCACCCAGCACCCTGAGTACTGAACACCCAGCACCCTGAGCACTGAGCACTGAGCACCCAGCACCCTGAGCACTGAGCACTGAGCACCCAGCACCCTGAGCACTGAGCAACCAGCACCCCGAGCACTGAGCACCCAGCACCCTGAGCACCCAGCACCCTGAGCACTGAGCACCCTGAGCACTGAGCACTGAGCACCCAGCACCCTGAGTACTGAGCACCCAACACTCTGAGCACTGAGCACCCAGAACGCTGAGTACTGAGCACTGAGCACACAGCACCCTGAGTACTGAGCACGCAGAACTCCGAGCACTGAGCACCCAGCTCCCCGAGCACTGAGCACTGAGCACCCTGAGCACTGAGCACCCAGCACCCCGAGTGCTGAGCACTGAGCACCCTGAGCACTGAGCACCCAGCACCCCGAGTGATGAGCACTGAGCACCCTGAGAACTGAGCACCCAGCACCCTGAGCACTGAGCACTGAGAACCCTGAGTACTGAGCACCGAGCACCCTGAGTACTGAGCACCCAGCACCCTGAGCCCTGAGCACCCAGCACCCCGAGCACTGAGCACCCAGCACCCCGAGCACTGAGCACCCAGCACCCCGAGCACTGAGCACCCAGCACCCTGAGCACTGAGCTCTGAGCACCCTAAGTACTGAGCACCCAGCACCCTGAGCACTGAGCACCCAGCACCCGAGTACTGATCACACAGCACCCTGAGTACTGAGCAGCCCGCAACCTGAGTACTGAGCACCCAGCACCCCGAGCACTGAGCACCCAGCACCCTGAGCACTGAGCACTGAGCACACTAAGTACTGAGCACTGAGCACCCTGAGTACTGAGCACCCAGCACCCTGAGTACTGAGCACCCAGCGTACTGAGCACCGAGCACCCCGAGCACTGAGCACCCAGCACCCTGAGTACTGAGCACCCAGCACCCCGAGCACTGAGCACCCAGCACCCTGAGTAGTGAGCACCGAGCACCCTGAGTACTGAGCACCCAGCACCCTGAGTACTGAGCACCCAGCGTATTGAGCACCGAGCACCCAGCACCCTGAGTACTGAGCACCCAGCACCCTGAGTAGTGAGCACCGAGCACCCTGAGTACTGAGCACCCAGCACCCTGAGTACTGAGCACCCAGCGTACTGAGCACAGAGCACCCCGAGCACTGAGCACCCAGCACCCTGAGTACTGAGCACCCAGCACCCTGAGTAGTGAGCACCCAACGTACTGAGCACCGAGCACCCCGAGCACTGAGCACCCAGCACCCTGAGTACTGAGCACCGAGCAACCGGAGCACTGAGCACCCAGCACCCTGAGCACTGATCACTGAGCACCCAGCACCCTGAGCCCTGAGCACTGAGCACCCAGCACCCCGAGCACTGAGCACCCAGCACCCCGAGCACTGAGCACCCAGCACCCTGAGCACTGAGCACCCAGCACCCTGAGCACTTAGCACCCAGCACCCTGAGTACTGAGCACCCAGCACCCTGAGTACTGAGCACCCAGCACCCTGAATACTGAGCACTCAGCACCCTGAGTACTGAGCACCGAGCACCCCGAGCACTGAGCACCCAGCACCTTGAGCACTGAGCACCCTGAGGACTGAGCACCCAGCACCCTGAGCCCTGAGCACCGATCACCCTGAGCACTGAGCACCCAGCTCCCCGAGCACTGAGCACCCAGCACCCTGAGTACTGAGCACCCAGCACCCTGAGTACTGAGCACCCAGCACCCTGAGTACTGAGCACCCAGCACCAAAAGCACTGAGCACCCAGCACCCTGAGTACTGAACACCCTGAGTACTGAGCACTGAGCACTGAGCACCCTGAGTACTGAGCACCCTGAGGACTGAGCACCCAGCACCCTGAGCACTGAGCACTGAGCACCCAGCACCCTGAGTACTGAGCACCCAGCACCCTGAGCACTGAGCACCCAGCACCTTGAGTACTGAGCACTCAGCACACTGAGTACTGAACACCGAGCACCCGGAGTACTGAGCACCCAGCACCCTGAGTACTGAGCACCCAGCGCCCTGAGCACTGAGCAACAAGCACCCTGAGCACTGAGCACCAAGCACCCTGAGTACTGAGCACCCAGCACCCTGAGTACTGAACACCCAGCACCCTGAGCACTGATCACTGAGCACCCAGCACACTGAGCACTGAGCACTGAGCACCCAGCACCCTGAGCACTGAGCAACCAGCACCCTGAGCACTGAGCACCCAGCACCCTGAGCACCCAGCACCCTGAGCACTGAGCACCCTGAGCACTGAGCACTGAGCACCCAGCACCCTGAGTACTGAGCACCCAACACTCTGAGCACTGAGCACCCAGAACGCTGAGTACTGAGCACTGAGCACACAGCACCCTGAGTACTGAGCACGCAGAACTCCGAGCACTGAGCACCCAGCTCCCCGAGCACTGAGCACTGAGCACCCTGAGCACTGAGCACCCAGCACCCCGAGTGCTGAGCACTGAGCACCCTGAGCACTGAGCACCCAGCACCCCGAGTGATGAGCACTGAGCACCCTGAGAACTGAGCACCCAGCACCCTGAGCACTGAGCACTGAGAACCCTGAGTACTGAGCACCGAGCACCCTGAGTACTGAGCACCCAGCACCCTGAGCCCTGAGCACCCAGCACCCCGAGCACTGAGCACCCAGCACCCCGAGCACTGAGCACCCAGCACCCCGAGCACTGAGCACCCAGCACCCTGAGCACTGAGCTCTGAGCACCCTAAGTACTGAGCACTGAGCACCCTGAGTACTGAGCACCCAGCACCCTGAGCACTGAGCACCCAGCACCCGAGTACTGATCACACAGCACCCTGAGTACTGAGCAGCCCGCAACCTGAGTACTGAGCACCCATCACCCCGAGTACTGAGCACCCAGCACCCTGAGCACTGAGCACCCAGCACCCTGAGCACTGAGCACCCAGCACCGCGAGCACTGCGCACCCAGCACCCTGAGTACTGAACACCCAGCACCCTGAGCACTGAGCACCCAGCACCCTGAGTAGTGAGCACCCAACGTACTGAACACCGAGCACCCCGAGCACTGAGCACCCAGCACCCTGAGTACTGAGCACCGAGCAACCGGAGCACTGAGCACCCAGCACCCTGAGCACTGATCACTGAGCACCCAGCACCCTGAGCCCTGAGCACTGAGCACCCAGCACCCCGAGCACTGAGCACCCAGCACCCCGAGCACTGAGCACCCAGCACCCTGAGCACTGAGCACCCAGCACCCTGAGCACTGAGCACCCAGCACCCTGAGTACTGAGCACCCAGCACCCTGAGTACTGAGCACCCAGCACCCTGAGTACTGAGCACCGAGCACCCCGAGCACTGAGCACCCAGCACCTTGAGCACTGAGCACCCTGAGGACTGAGCACCCAGCACCCTGAGCACTGAGCACCGATCACCCTGAGCACTGAGCACCCAGCTCCCCGAGCACTGAGCACCCAGCACCCTGAGTACTGAGCACCCAGCACCCTGAGTACTGAGCACCCAGCACCCTGAGTACTGAGCACCCAGCACCCCAAGCACTGAGCACCCAGCACCCTGAGTACTGAACACCCTGAGTAATGAGCACTGAGCACCGAGCACCCTGAGTACTGAGCACCCTGAGGACTGAGCACCCAGCACCCTGAGCACTGAGCACTGAGCACCCAGCACCCTGAGTACTGAGCACCCAGCACCCTGAGCACTGAGCACCCAGCACCTTGAGTACTGAGCACCCAGCACACTGAGTACTGAACACCGAGCACCCTGAGTACTGAGCACCCAGCACCCTGAGTACTGAGCACCCAGCACCCTGAGCACTGAGCAACCAGCACCCTGAGCACTGAGCACCAAGCACCCTGAGTACTGAGCACCCAGCACCCTGAGTACTGAACACCCAGCACCCTGAGCACTGAGCACTGAGCACCCAGCACCCTGAGCACTGAGCACTGAGCACCCAGCACCCTGAGCACTGAGCAACCAGCACCCCGAGCACTGAGCACCCAGCACCCTGAGCACCCAGCACCCTGAGCACTGAGCACCCTGAGCACTGAGCACTGAGCACCCAGCACCCTGAGGACTGAGCACCCAACACTCTGAGCACTGAGCACCCAGCACGCTGAGTACTGAGCACTGAGCACACAGCACCCTGAGTACTGAGCACGCAGAACTCTGAGCACTGAGCACCCAGCTCCCCGAGCACTGAGCACTGAGCACCCTGAGCACTGAGCACCCAGCACCCCGAGTGCTGAGCACTGAGCACCCTGAGCACTGAGCACCCAGCACCCCGAGTGATGAGCACTGAGAACCCTGAGAACTGAGCACCCAGCACCCTGAGCACTGAGCACTGAGAACCCTGAGTACTGAGCACCGAGCACCCTGAGTACTGAGCACCCAGCACCCTGAGCCCTGAGCACCCAGCACCCCGAGCACTGAGCACCCAGCACTCCGAGCACTGAGCACCCAGCACCCCGAGCACTGAGCACCCAGCACCCTGAGCACTGAGCACTGAGCACCCTAAGTACTGAGCACTGAGCACCCTGAGTACTGAGCACCCAGCACCCTGAGTACTGAGCACCCAGCGTACTGAGCACCGAGCACCCCGAGCACTGAGCACCCAGCACCCTGAGTACTGAGCACCCAGCACCCCGAGCACTGAGCACCCAGCACCCTGAGTAGTGAGCACCGAGCACCCTGAGTACTGAGCACCCAGCACCCTGAGTACTGAGCACCCAGCGTATTGAGCACCGAGCACCCAGCACCCTGAGTACTGAGCACCCAGCACCCTGAGTAGTGAGCACCGAGCACCCTGAGTACTGAGCACCCAGCACCCTGAGTACTGAGCACCCAGCGTACTGAGCACCGAGCACCCCGAGCACTGAGCACCCAGCACCCTGAGTACTGAGCACCCAGCACCCCGAGCACTGAGCACCCAGTACCCTGAGCACTGAGCACCCAGCACCCTGAGTAGTGAGCACCCAACGTACTGAGCACCGAGCACCCCGAGCACTGAGCACCCAGCACCCTGAGTACTGAGCACCGAGCAACCGGAGCACTGAGCACCCAGCACCCTGAGCACTGATCACTGAGCACCCAGCACCCTGAGCCCTGAGCACTGAGCACCCAGCACCCCGAGCACTGAGCACCCAGCGCCCCGAGCACTGAGCACCCAGCACCCTGAGCACTGAGCACCCAGCACCCTGAGCACTTAGCACCCAGCACCCTGAGTACTGAGCACCCAGCACCCTGAGTACTGAGCACCCAGCACCCTGAATACTGAGCACTCAGCACCCTGAGTACTGAGCACCGAGCACCCCGAGCACTGAGCACCCAGCACCTTGAGCACTGAGCACCCTGAGCACTGAGCACCGATCACCCTGAGCACTGAGCACCCAGCACCCCGAGCACTGAGCACCCAGCACCCTGAGTACTGAGCACCCAGCACCCTGAGTACTGAGCACCCAGCACCCTGAGTACTGAGCACCCAGCACCCCAAGCACTGAGCACCCAGCACCCTGAGTACTGAACACCCTGAGTAACTGAGCACTGAGCACCGAGCACCCTGAGTACTGAGCACCCTGAGGACTGAGCACCCAGCACCCTGAGCACTGAGCACTGAGCACCCAGCACCCTGAGTACTGAGCACCCAGCACCCTGAGCACTGAGCACCCAGCACCTTGAGTACTGAGCACCCAGCACCCTGAGTACTGAACACTGAGCACCCTGAGTACTGAGCACCCAGCACCCTGAGTACTGAGCACCCAGCACCCTGAGCACTGAGCAACCAGCACCCTGAGCACTGAGCACCAAGCACCCTGAGTACTGAGCACCCAGCACCCTGAGTACTGAACACCCAGCACCCTGAGCACTGAGCACTGAGCACCCAGCACCCTGAGCACTGAGCACTGAGCACCCAGCACCCTGAGCACTGAGCAACCAGCACCCCGAGCACTGAGCACCCAGCACCCTGAGCACCCAGCACCCTGAGCACTGAGCACCCTGAGCACTGAGCACTGAGCACCCAGCACCCTGAGTACTGAGCACCCAACACTCTGAGCACTGAGCACCCAGCACGCTGAGTACTGAGCACTGAGCACACAGCACCCTGAGTACTGAGCACGCAGAACTCCGAGCACTGAGCACCCAGCTCCCCGAGCACTGAGCACTGAGCACCCTGAGCACTGAGCACCCAGCACCCCGAGTGCTGAGCACTGAGCACCCTGAGCACTGAGCACCCAGCACCCCGAGTGCTGAGCACTGAGCACCCTGAGAACTGAGCACCCAGCACCCTGAGCACTGAGCACTGAGAACCCTGAGTACTGAGCACCCAGCACCCTGAGTACTGAGCACCCAGCACCTGAGCCCTGAGCACCCAGCACCCCGAGCACTGAGCACCCAGCACCCCGAGCACTGAGCACCCAGCACCCCGAGCACTGAGCACCCAGCACCCTGAGCACTGAGCACTGAGCACTGAGCACCGAGCACCCCGAGCACTGAGCACACAGCACCCTGAGTACTGAGCACCCAGCACCCCGAGCACTGAGCACCCAGCACCCTGAGTAGTGAGCACCGAGCACCCTGAGTACTGAGCACCCAGCACCCTGAGTACCGAGCACCCAGCGTATTGAGCACCGAGCACCCCGAGCACTGAGCACCCAGCACCCTGAGTACTGAGCACCCAGCACCCCGAGCACTGAGCACCCAGCACCCTGAGTAGTGAGCACCGAGCACACTGAGTACTGAGCACCCAGCACCCTGAGTACCGAGCACCCAGCGTATTGAGCACCGAGCACCCAGCACCCTAAGTACTGAGCACTGAGCACCCTGAGTACTGAGCACCCAGCACCCTGAGTACTGAGCACCCACCGTACTGAGCACCGAGCACCCGGAGCACTGAGCACCCAGCACCCTGAGTACTGAGCACCCAGCACCCCGAGCACTGAGCACCCAGCACCCTGAGTAGTGAGCACCGAGCACCCTGAGTACTGAGCACCCAGCACCCTGAGTACCGAGCACTCAGCGTATTGAGCACCGAGCACCCAGCACCCTGAGTACTGAGCACCCAGCACCCTGAGCACTGAGCACCCAGCACCCTGAGTACTGAGCACTGAGCACCCTGAGTACTGAGCAACGAGCACCCCGAGCACTGAGCACCCAGCACCCCGAGCACCGAGCACCCAGCACCCTGAGCACTGAGCACCCAGCACCCTGAGCACCGAGCACCCAGCACCCTGAGTACTGAGCACCCAGCACCCTGAGCACTGAGCACCCAGCACCCTGAGTACTGAGCACTGAGCACCCTGAGTACTGAGCACCCAGCACCATGAGTACTGAGCACCCAGCACCCTGAGCAATGAGCACCCTGAGTACTGATCACCCAGCACCCTGAGCACTGAGCACTGAGCACCCAGCACCCTGAGCACTGAGCACTGAGCACCCAGCACCCTGAGCACTGAGCAACCAGCACCCCGAGCACTGAGCACCCAGCAACCTGAGCACCCAGCACCCTGAGCACTGAGCACTCAGCACCCTGTGTACTGAGCACTGAGTACCCAGCACCCCGAGCACTGAGCACCCAGCACCCTGAGCACTGAGCACCCTGAGTACTGAGCACCCAGCACCCTGAGCACTGAGCACCCAGCACCCCGAGCACTGAGCACCCAGCACCCAGAGCAATGAGCACTGAGCACCCTGAGTACTGAGCACTGAGCACCCTGAGCACTGAGCACCCAGCACCCTGAGCACTGAGGACCGAGCACCCTGAGTACTAAGCACCCAGCACCCTGAGTACTGAGCACCCAGCACCCTGAGCACTGAGCACCCAGCACGCTGAGTACTGAGCACTGAGCACCCTGAGTACTGAGCACCCAGCACCCTGAGTACTGAGCACCCAGCACCCCGAGCACTGAGCACCCAGCACCCAGAGCAATGAGCACCCAGCACCCTGAGTACTGAGCACCCAGCACCCTGAGTACTGAGCACTCAGCACCCTGAGTACTGAGCACCGAGCACCCAGCACCCTGAGTACTGAGCACTCAGCACCCTCAGCACTGAGCACCCAGCACCCTGAGCACTGAGCAACCAGCACCCCGAGCACTGAGCAAACAGCACCCTGAGCACCCAGCACCCTGAGCACTGAGCACCCTGAGCACTGAGCACTGAGCACCCAGCACCCTGAGTACTGAGCACCCAACACTCTGAGCACTGAGCACCCAGCACGCTGAGTACTGAGCACTGAGCACACAGCACCCTGAGTACTGAGCACGCAGAACTCCGAGCACTGAGCACCCAGCTCCCCGAGCACTGAGCACTGAGCACCCTGAGCACTGAGCACCCAGCACCCCGAGTGCTGAGCACTGAGCACCCTGAGCACTGAGCACCCAGCACCCCGTGTGCTGAGCACTGAGCACCCTGAGAACTGAGCACCCAGCACCCTGAGCACTGAGCACTGAGAACCCTGAGTACTGAGCACCGAGCACCCTGAGTACTGAGCACCCAGCACCCTGAGCCCTGAGCACCCAGCACCCCGAGCACTGAGCACCCAGCACCCCGAGCACTGAGCACCCAGCACCCCGAGCACTGAGCACCCAGCACCCTGAGCACTGAGCACTGAGCACCCTAAGTACTGAGCACTGAGCACCCTGAGTACTGAGCACCCAGCACCCTGAGTACTGAGCACCCAGCGTACTGAGCACCGAGCACCCCGAGCACTGAGCACCCAGCACCCTGAGTACTGAGCACCCAGCACCCCGAGCACTGAGCACCCAGCACCCTGAGTAGTGAGCACCGAGCACCCTGAGTACTGAGCACCCAGCACCCTGAGTACTGAGCACCCAGCGTATTGAGCACCGAGCACCCAGCACCCTGAGTACTGAGCACCCAGCACCCTGAGCACTGAGCACCCAGCACCCTGAGTACTGAGCACTGAGCACCCTGAGTACTGAGCACCGAGCACCCCGAGCACTGAGCACCCAGCACCCCAAGCACCGAGCACCCAGCACCCTGAGCACTGAGCACCCAGCACCCTGAGCACCGAGCACCCAGCACCCTGAGTACTGAGCACCCAGCACCCTGAGCACTGAGCACCCAGCACCCTGAGTACTGAGCACTGAGCACCCTGAGTACTGAGCACCCAGCACCATGAGTACTGAGCACCCAGCACCCTGAGCAATGAGCACCCTGAGTACTGATCACCCAGCACCCTGAGCACTGAGCACTGAGCACCCAGCACCCTGAGCACTGAGCACCCAGCACCCTGAGCACTGAGCACTGAGCAACCAGCACCTCGAGCACTGAGCACCCAGCACCCTGAGCACCTAGCACCCTGAGCACTGAGCACTCAGCACCCTGTGTACTGAGCACTGAGTACCCAGCACCCCGAGCACTGAGCACCCAGCACCCTGAGCACTGAGCACCCTGAGTACTGAGCACCCAGCATCCTGAGCACTGAGCACCCAGCACCCCGAGCACTGAGCACCCAGCACCCAGAGCACTGAGCACTGAGCACCCTGAGTACTGAGCACTGAGCACCCTGAGCACTGAGCACCGAGCACCCTGAGTACTGAGCACTGAGCACCCTGAGCACTGAGCACCCAGCACCCTGAGTACTGAGCACCCAGCACTCTGAGCACTGAGGACCGAGCACCCTGAGTACTAAGCACCCAGCACCCTGAGTACTGAGCACCCAGCACCCTGAGCACTGAGCACCCAGCACGCTGAGTACTGAGCACTGAGCACCCTGAGTACTGAGCACCGAGCACCCTGAGCACTGAGCACCCAGCACGCTGAGTACTGAGCACTGAGCACTCTGAGTAATGAGCACCGAGCACCGTGAGTATTGAGAACCCAGCACTCTGAGCACTGAGCACCCAGCACCCTGAGCACTGAGCACACAGCACCCCGAGCACTGAGCACCCAGCACCCCGAGCACTGAGCACCCAGCACCCCGAGCACTGAGCACTGAGCACCCTAAGTACTGAGCACTGAGCACCCTGAGTACTAAGAACCCAGCACCCTGAGTACTGAACACCCAGCACCCTGAGTACTGAGCACCCACCACCCCGAGTACTGAGCACCCAGCGTAATGAGCACCGAGCACCCTGAGCACTGAGCAATCAGCACCCCTTGCACTGAGCACCCAGCAGCCGGAGTACTGAGCAGTGAGCACCCTGAGTATTGAGCTCCGAGCACCCCGAGCACTGAGCACCCAGCACCCCGAGTACCGAGCACCCAGCACCCTGAGCACTGAACACCCAGCACCCTGAGCACTGAGCACCCAGCACCCTGAGCACTGAGCACCCAGCACCCTGAGTACTGAGCACCCAACGTACTGAGCACCGAGCACCCTGAGCACTGAGCACCCAGCACCCTGAGTACTGAGCACCCAGGACCCTGTGCAATGAGCACCCTGAGTACTGAGCACCCAGCACATTGAGCACTGAGCACCGAGCACCCCGAGCACTGACCACCCAGCAATCTGAGCACTGAGCACCCAGCACCCTGAGTACTGAGCACCCAGCACCCTGAGCACTGAGCACCCAGCACCCTGAGCACTGAGCACCCAGCACCCCGAGCACTGAGCACCCAGCACCCTGAGTACTAAGCACTGAGCACCCAGCACCCCGAGCACTGAGCACCCAAGCACCCTGAGTACTGAGCACTGAGCACCCAGCACCCCGAGCACTGAGCACCCAGCACCCTGAGCACTGAGCACCCAGCACCCGAGTACTGATCACCCAGCACCCTGAGTACTGAGCAGCCCGCAACCTGAGTACTGAGCACCCAGCACCCCGAGTACTGAGCACCCAGCACCCTGAGCACTGAGCACCCAGCACCCTGAGCACTGAGCACCCAGCACCGCGAGCACTGCGCACCCAGCACCCTGAGTACTGAACACCCAGCACCCTGAGCACTGAGCACCCAGCACCCTGAGCACTGAGCACCCAGTACCCTGAGCACTGAGCACCCAGCACCCTGAGTAGTGAGCACCCAACGTACTGAGCACCGAGCACCCCGAGCACTGAGCACCCAGCACCCTGAGTACTGAGCACCGAGCACGCCGAGCACTGAGCACCCAGCACCTTGAGCACTGAGCACCCAGCACCCCGAGCACTGAGCACCCAGCACCCTGAGCACTGAGCACCCAGCACACTGAGCACTGATCACTGAGCACCCAGCACCCTGAGCCCTGAGCACTGAGCACCCAGCACCCCGAGCACTGAGCACCCAGCACCCCGAGCACTGAGCACGCAGCACCCTGAGCACTGAGCACCCAGCACCCTGAGCACTGAGCACCCAGCACCCTGAGTACTGAGCACCCAGCACCCTGAGTACTGAGCACCCAGCACCCTGAGTACTGAGCACTCAGCACCCTGAGTACTGAGCACCGAGCACCCCGAGCACTGAGCACCCAGCACCTTGAGCACTGAGCACCCTGAGGACTGAGCATCCAGCACCCTGAGCACTGAGCACCGATCACCCTGAGCACTGAGCACCCAGCACCCCGAGCACTGAGCACCCAGCACCCTGAGTACTGAGCACCCAGCACCCTGAGTACTGAGCACCCAGCACCCTGAGTACTGAGCACCCAGCACCCCAAGCACTGAGCACCCAGCACCCTGAGTACTGAACACCCTGAGTACTGAGCACTGAGCACCGAGCACCCTGAGTACTGAGCACCCTGAGGACTGAGCACCCAGCACCCTGAGCACTGAGCACTGAGCACCCAGCACCCTGAGTACTGAGCACCCAGCACCCTGAGCACTGAGCACCCAGCACCTTGAGTACTGAGCACCCAGCACCCTGAGTACTGAACACCGAGCACCCTGAGTACTGAGTACCCAGCACCCTGAGTACTGAGCACCCAGCACCCTGAGCACTGAGCAACCAGCACCCTGAGCACTGAGAACCAAGCACCCTGTGTACTGAGCACCCAGCACCCTGAGTACTGAACACCCAGCACCCTGAGCACTGAGCACTGAGCACCCAGCACCCTGAGCACTGAACCCTGAGCACCCAGCACCCTGAGCACTGAGCAACCAGCACCCCGAGCACTGAGCACCCAGCACCCTGAGCACCCAGCACCCTGAGCACTGAGCACCCTGAGCACTGAGCACCCTGAGCACTGAGCACTGAGCACCCAGCACCCTGAGTACTGAGCACCCAACACTCTGAGCACTGAGCACCCAGCACGCTGAGTACTGAGCACTGAGCACACAGCACCCTGAGTACTGAGCACGCAGAACTCCGAGCACTGAGCACCCAGCTCCCCGAGCACTGAGCACTGAGCACCCTGAGCACTGAGCACCCAGCACCCCGAGTGCTGAGCACTGAGCACCCTGAGCACTGAGCACCCAGCACCCCGAGTGCTGAGCACTGAGCACCCTGAGAACTGAGCACCCAGCACCCTGAGCACTGAGCACTGAGAACCCTGAGTACTAAGCACCGAGCACCCTGAGTACTGAGCACCCAGCACCCTGAGCACTGAGCACCCAGCACCCTGAGTACTGAGCACCCAGCACCCTGAGTACTGAGCACACAGCACCCTGAGCACTGAGCACTGAGCACCCAACACCCTGAGCACTGAGCACTGAGCACCGAGCACCCCGAGCACTGAGCACCCAGCACCCCGAGCACTGAGCACCTAGCACCCTGAGCACTGAGCACCCAGCACCCTGAGCACTGAGCACCCAGCCCCCTGAGTACTGAGCACCCAGCACCATGAGTACTGAGCACCCAGCACCCTGAGTACTGAGCACTCAGCACCCTGAGTACTGAGCACCGAGCACCCCGAGCACTGAGCACCCAGCACCCTGAGCACTGAGCACCCTGAGGACTGAGCACCCAGCACCCTGAGCACTGAGCACCCAGCACCCTGAGTACTGAGCACCGATCACCCTGAGCACTGAGCACCCAGGACCCCGAGCACTGAGCACCCAGCACCCTGAGTACAGAGCACCCAGCACCCCGAGTACTGAGCACCCAGCACCCCGAGCACTGAGCACCCAGCACCCTGAGTACTGAGCACCCTGAGTACTGAGCACCGATCACCCTGAGCACTGAGCACCCAGCACCCTGAGTACTGAGCACCCAGCACCCTGAGCACTGAGCACCCAGCACCCTGAGCACTGAGCACCCAGCACAGTTAGTACTGAGCACCCAGCACCCTGAGTACTGAGTAACCAGCACCCTGAGCACTGAGCACCCAGCACCCTGAGTACTGAGCACTGAGCACCCTGAGTACTGAGCACCCAGCACCCTTAGTACTGAGCACCAAGCACCCTGAGCACTGAGCACCCAGCACCCTGAGTACTGAGCACCCAGCACCACCCTCAGCACTGAGCACCCAGCACCCCGAGCACTGAGCACCCAGCACCCTGAGCACTGAGCACCCAGCACCCCGAGTACTGAGCACCCAGCACACCGAGTACTGAGCACCGAGCACCCTGAGCACTGAACACCCAGCACCGTGAGTACTGAGCACCCAGCACAGTGAGTACTGAGCACTGAGCACCCCGAGTACTGAGCACCCAGCACCCCGAGCACTGAGCACCCAGCAACCTGAGTACTGAGAACAGATCACCCTGAGTACTGAGCACCCAGCACCCTGAGTACTGAGCCCCCAGCACCCTGAGTACTGAGCACCCAGCACCCCGAGCACTGAGCACCCAGCACCCCGAGAATGAGCACCCAACACCCTGAGTACTGAGAACCGAGCACCCTGAGTACTGAGCACCCAGCACCCTGAGTACTGAGCCCCCAGCACCCTGAGTACTGAGCACCCAGTACCCCGAGCACTGAGCACCCAGCACCCCGAGAATGAGCACCCAGCACCCTGAGTACTGAGCACCCAGCACCCTGAGTACTGAGCACTAAGCACCCTGAGTACTGAGCACCCACCACCCCGAGTACTGAGCACCCAGCGTAATGAGCACCGAGCACCCCGAGCACTGAGCAATCAGCACCCCTTGCACTGAGCACCCAGCAGCCGGAGTACTGAGCAGTGAGCACCCTGAGTATTGAGCTCCGAGCACCCCGAGCACTGAGCACCCAGCACCCCGAGCACCGAGCACCCAGCACCCTGAGCACTGAACACCCAGCACCCTGAGCACTGAGCACCCAGCACCCTGAGCACTGAGCACCCAGCACCCTGAGTACTGAGCACCCAACGTACTGAGCACCGAGCACCCTGAGCACTGAGCACCCAGCACCCTGAGTACTGAGCACCCAGGACCCTGTGCAATGAGCACCCTGAGTACTGAGCACCCAGCACATTGAGCACTGAGCACCGAGCACCCCGAGCACTGACCACCCAGCAATCTGAGCACTGAGCACCCAGCACCCTGAGTACTGAGCACCCAGCACCCTGAGCACTGAGCACCCAGCACCCTGAGCACTGAGCACCCAGCACCCTGAGCACTGAGCACCCAGCGCCCTGAGTACTAAGCACTGAGCACCCAGCACCCCGAGCACTGAGCACCCAAGCACCCTGAGTACTGAGCACTGAGCACCCAGCACCCCGAGCACTGAGCACCCAGCACCCTGAGCACTGAGCACCCAGCACCCGAGTACTGATCACCCAGCACCCTGAGTACTGAGCAGCCCGCAACCTGAGTACTGAGCACCCAGCACCCCGAGTACTGAGCACCCAGCACCCTGAGCACTGAGCACCCATCACCCTGAGCACTGAGCACCCAGCACCGCGAGCACTGAGCACCCAGCACCCTGAGCACTGAGCACCCAGCACCCTGAGCACTGAGCACCCAGCACCCTGAGTACTGAGCACCCAGCACCCTGAGTACTGAGCACCCAGCACCCTGAGTACTGAGCACTCAGCACCCTGAGTACTGAGAACCGAGCACCCCGAGCACTGAGCACCCAGCACCTTGAGCACTGAGCACCCTGAGGACTGAGCATCCAGCACCCTGAGAACTGAGCACCGATCACCCTGAGCACTGAGCACCCAGCACCCCGAGCACTGAGCACCCAGCACCCTGAGTACTGAGCACCCAGCACCCTGAGTACTGAGCACCCAGCACCCTGAGTACTGAGCACACAGCACCCCAAGCACTGAGCACCCAGCACCCTGAGTACTGAACACCCTGAGTACTGAGCACTGAGCACCGAGCACCCTGAGTACTGAGCACCCTGAGGACTGAGCACCCAGCACCCTGAGCACTGAGCACTGAGCACCCAGCACCCTGAGTACTGAGCACCCAGCACCCTGAGCACTGAGCACCCAGCACCTTGAGTACTGAGCACCCAGCACCCTGAGTACTGATCACCGAGCACCCTGAGTACTGAGTACCCAGCACCCTGAGTACTGAGCACCCAGCACCCTGAGCACTGAGCAACCAGCACCCTGAGCACTGAGAACCAAGCACCCTGTGTACTGAGCACCCAGCACCCTGAGTACTGAACACCCAGCACCCTGAGCACTGAGCACTGAGCACCCAGCACCCTGAGCACTGAACCCTGAGCACCCAGCACCCTGAGCACTGAGCAACCAGCACCCCGAGCACTGAGCACCCAGCACCCTGAGCACCCAGCACCCTGAGCACTGAGCACCCTGAGCACTGAGCACCCTGAGCACTGAGCACTGAGCACCCAGCACCCTGAGTACTGAGCACCCAACACTCTGAGCACTGAGCACCCAGCACGCTGAGTACTGAGCACTGAGCACACAGCACCCTGAGTACTGAGCACGCAGAACTCCGAGCACTGAGCACCCAGCTCCCCGAGCACTGAGCACTGAGCACCCTGAGCACTGAGCACCCAGCACCCCGAGTGCTGAGCACTGAGCACCCTGAGCACTGAGCACCCAGCACCCCGAGTGCTGAGCACTGAGCAACCTGAGAACTGAGCACCCAGCACCCTGAGCACTGAGCACTGAGAACGCTGAGTACTGAGCACCGAGCACCCTGAGTACTGAGCACCCAGCACCCTGAGCACTGAGCACCCAGCACCCTGAGTACTGAGCACCCAGCACCCTGAGTACTGAGCACACAGCACCCTGAGCACTGAGCACTGAGCACCCAACACCCTGAGCACTGAGCACTGAGCACCGAGCACCCCGAGCACTGAGCACCCAGCACCCCGAGCACTGAGCACCTAGCACCCTGAGCACTGAGCACCCAGCACCCTGAGCACTGAGCACCCAGCCCCCTGAGTACTGAGCACCCAGCACCATGAGTACTGAGCACCCAGCACCCTGAGTACTGAGCACTCAGCACCCTGAGTACTGAGCACCGAGCACCCCGAGCACTGAGCACCCAGCACCCTGAGCACTGAGCACCCTGAGGACTGAGCACCCAGCACCCTGAGCACTGAGCACCCAGCACCCTGAGTACTGAGCACCGATCACCCTGAGAACTGAGCACCCAGGACCCCGAGCACTGAGCACCCAGCACCCTGAGTACAGAGCACCCAGCACCCCGAGTACTGAGCACCCAGCACCCCGAGCACTGAGCACCCAGCACCCTGAGTACTGAGCACCCTGAGTACTGAGCACCCAGCACCCTGAGCACTGAGCACCCAGCACCCTGAGCACTGAGCACCCAGCACCCTGAGTACTGAGCACCCTGAGTACTGAGCACCGATCACCCTGAGCACTGAGCACCCAGCACCCTGAGTACTGAGCACCCAGCACCCTGAGCACTGAGCACCCAGCACCCTGAGCACTGAGCACCCAGCACAGTTAGTACTGAGCACCCAGCACCCTGAGTACTGAGTACCCAGCACCCTGAGCACTGAGCACCCAGCACCCTGAGTACTGATCACTGAGCACCCTGAGTACTGAGCACCCAGCACCCTTAGTACTGAGCACCAAGCACCCTGAGCACTGAGCACCCAGCACCCTGAGTACTGAGCACCCAGCACCACCCTCAGCACTGAGCACCCAGCACCCCGAGCACTGAGCACCCAGCACCCTGAGCACTGAGCACCCAGCACCCCGAGTACTGAGCACCCAGCACACCGAGTACTGAGCACCGAGCACCCTGAGCACTGAACACCCAGCACCGTGAGTACTGAGCACCCAGCACAGTGAGAACTGAGCACTGAGCACCCCGAGTACTGAGCACCCAGCACCCCGAGCACTGAGCACCCAGCAACCTGAGTACTGAGAACAGATCACCCTGAGTACTGAGCACCCAGCACCCTGAGTACTGAGCCCCCAGCACCCTGAGTACTGAGCACCCAGCACCCCGAGCACTGAGCACCCAGCACCCCGAGAATGAGCACCCAACACCCTGAGTACTGAGAACCGAGCACCCTGAGTACTGAGCACCCAGCACCCTGAGTACTGAGCCCCCAGCACCCTGAGTACTGAGCACCCAGTACCCCGAGCACTGAGCACCCAGCACCCCGAGAATGAGCACCCAGCACCCTGAGTACTGAGCACCCAGCACCCTGAGTACTGAGCACTAAGCACCCTGAGTACTGAGCACCCACCACCCCGAGTACTGAGCACCCAGCGTAATGAGCACCGAGCACCCCGAGCACTGAGCAATCAGCACCCCTTGCACTGAGCACCCAGCAGCCGGAGTACTGAGCAGTGAGCACCCTGAGTATTGAGCTCCGAGCACCCCGAGCACTGAGCACCCAGCACCCCGAGCACCGAGCACCCAGCACCCTGAGCACTGAACACCCAGCACCCTGAGCACTGAGCACCCAGCACCCTGAGCACTGAGCACCCAGCACCCTGAGTACTGAGCACCCAACGTACTGAGCACCGAGCACCCTGAGCACTGAGCACCCAGCTCCCTGAGTACTGAGCACCCAGGACCCTGTGCAATGAGCACCCTGAGTACTGAGCACCCAGCACATTGAGCACTGAGCACCGAGCACCCCGAGCACTGACCACCCAGCAATCTGAGCACTGAGCACCCAGCACCCTGAGTACTGAGCACCCAGCACCCTGAGCACTGAGCACCCAGCACCCTGAGCACTGAGCACCCAGCACCCTGAGCACTGAGCACCCAGCGCCCTGAGTACTAAGCACTGAGCACCCAGCACCCCGAGCACTGAGCACCCAAGCACCCTGAGTACTGAGCACTGAGCACCCAGCACCCCGAGCACTGAGCACCCAGCACCCTGAGCACTGAGCACCCAGCACCCGAGTACTGATCACCCAGCACCCTGAGTACTGAGCAGCCCGCAACCTGAGTACTGAGCACCCAGCACCCCGAGTACTGAGCACCCAGCACCCTGAGCACTGAGCACCCAGCACCCTGAGCACTGAGCACCCAGCACCGCGAGCACTGAGCACCCAGCACCCTGAGCACTGAGCACCCAGCACCCTGAGCACTGAGCACCCAGCACCCTGAGTACTGAGCACCTAGCACCCTGAGTACTGAGCACCCAGCACCCTGAGTACTGAGCACTCAGCACCCTGAGTACTGAGCACCGAGCACCCCGAGCACTGAGCACCCAGCACCTTGAGCACTGAGCACCCTGAGGACTGAGCATCCAGCACCCTGAGCACTGAGCACCGATCACCCTGAGCACTGAGCACCCAGCACCCCGAGCACTGAGCACCCAGCACCCTGAGTACTGAGCACCCAGCACCCTGAGTACTGAGCACCCAGCACCCTGAGTACTGAGCACCCAGCACCCCAAGCACTGAGCACCCAGCACCCTGAGTACTGAACACCCTGAGTACTGAGCACTGAGCACCGAGCACCCTGAGTACTGAGCACCCTGAGGACTGAGCACCCAGCACCCTGAGCACTGAGCACTGAGCACCCAGCACCCTGAGTACTGAGCACCCAGCACCCTGAGCACTGAGCACCCAGCACCTTGAGTACTGAGCACCCAGCACCCTGAGTACTGAACACCGAGCACCCTGAGTACTGAGTACCCAGCACCCTGAGTACTGAGCACCCAGCACCCTGAGCACTGAGCAACCAGGACCCTGAGCACTGAGAACAAAGCACCCTGTGTACTGAGCACCCAGCACCCTGAGTACTGAACACCCAGCACCCTGAGCACTGAGCACTGAGCACCCAGCACCCTGAGCACTGAACCCTGAGCACCCAGCACCCTGAGCACTGAGCAACCAGCACCCCGAGCACTGAGCACCCAGCACCCTGAGCACCCAGCACCCTGAGCACTGAGCACCCTGAGCACTGAGCACCCTGAGCACTGAGCACCCAGCACCCTGAGTACTGAGCACCCAACACTCTGAGCACTGAGCACCCAGCACGCTGAGTACTGAGCACTGAGCACACAGCACCCTGAGTACTGAGCACGCAGAACTCCGAGCACTGAGCACCCAGCTCCCCGAGCACTGAGCACTGAGCACCCTGAGCACTGAGCACCCAGCACCCCGAGTGCTGAGCACTGAGCACGCTGAGCACTGAGCACCCAGCACCCCGAGTGCTGAGCACTGAGCACCCTGAGCACTGAGCACCCAGCACCCTGAGCACTGAGCACTGAGAACCCTGAGTACTGAGCACTCAGCACCCTGAGTACTGAACACCCAGCACCCTGAGCACTGAGCACCCAGCACCTTGAGCACTGAGCACCCTGAGGACTGAGCACCCAGCACCCTGAGTAGTGAGCACCCAACGTACTGAGCACCGAGCACCCCGAGCACTGAGCACCCAGCACCCTGAGTACTGAGCACCGAGCACCCCGAGCACTGAGCACCCAGCACCTTGAGCACTGAGCACCCAGCACCCCGAGCACTGAGCACCCAGCACCCTGAGCACTGAGCACCCAGCACCCTGAGCACTGATCACTGAGCACCCAGCACCCTGAGCCCTGAGCACTGAGCACCCAGCACCCCGAGCACTGAGCACCCAGCACACCGAGCACTGAGCAGCCAGCACCCTGAGCACTGAGCACCCAGCACCCTGAGCACTGAGCACCCAGCACCCTGAGTACTGAGCACCCAGCACCCTGAGTACTGAGCACCCAGCACCCTGAGTACTGAGCACTCAGCACCCTGAGTACTGAGCACCGAGCACCCCGAGCACTGAGCACCCAGCACCTTGAGCACTGAGCACCCTGAGGACTGAGCATCCAGCACCCTGAGCACTGAGCACCGATCACCCTGAGCACTGAGCACCCAGCACCCCGAGCACTGAGCACCCAGCACCCTGAGTACTGAGCACCCAGCACCCTGAGTACTGAGCACCCAGCACCCTGAGTACTGAGCACCCAGCACCCCAAGCACTGAGCACCCAGCACCCTGAGTACTGAACACCCTGAGTACTGAGCACTGAGCACCGAGCACCCTGAGTACTGAGCACCCTGAGGACTGAGCACCCAGCACCCTGAGCACTGAGCACTGAGCACCCAGCACCCTGAGTACTGAGCACCCAGCACCCTGAGCACTGAGCACCCAGCAACTTGAGTACTGAGCACCCAGCACCCTGAGTACTGAACACCGAGCACCCTGAGTACTGAGTACCCAGCACCCTGAGTACTGAGCACCCAGCACCCTGAGCACTGAGCAACCAGCACCCTGAGCACTGAGCACCAAGCACCCTGAGTACTGAGCACCCAGCACCCTGAGTACTGAACACCCAGCACCCTGAGCACTGAGCACTGAGCACCCAGCACCCTGAGCACTGAACACTGAGCACCCAGCACCCTGAGCACTGAGCAACCAGCACCCCGAGCACTGAGCACCCAGCACCCTGAGCACCCAGCACCCTGAGCACTGAGCACCCTGAGCACTGAGCACTGAGCACCCAGCACCCTGAGTACTGAGCACCCAACACTCTGAGCACTGAGCACCCAGCACGCTGAGTACTGAGCACTGAGCACACAGCACCCTGAGTACTGAGCACCCAACACTCTGAGCACTGAGCACCCAGCACCCTGAGCACTGAGCACTGAGGACCCTGAGTACTGAGCACCGAGCACCCTGAGTACTGAGCACCCAGCACCCTGAGCACTGAGCACGGAGCACACCGAGGACTGAGCACACAGCACCCTGAGCACTGAGCACCCAGCACCTTGAGTACTGAGCACCCAGCACCCCGAGCATTGAGCACCCAGCACCCTGAATACTGAGCACCCAGCACCCTGAGCACTGAGCACCCAGCACCCCGAGCACTGAGCACCCAGCACCCCGAGCACTGAGCACCCAGCACCCTGAGTACTGAGCACCCAACACCCAGAGTACTGAGCACCCAGCACCCTGAGCACTGAGCACCCAGCACCCTGAGTACTGAGCACCCAGCACCCTGAGTACTGAGCACAGAGCACCCTGAGCACTGAGCACTGAGCACCCAACACCCTGAGCACTGAGCACTGAGCACCGAGCACCCCGAGCACTGAGCACCCAGCACCCCGAGCACTGAGCACCTAGCACCCTGAGCACTGAGCACCCAGCACCCTGAGCACTGAGCACCCAGCCCCCTGAGTACTGAGCACCCAGCACCATGAGTACTGAGCACTCAGCACCCTGAGTACTGAGCACCGAGCACCCCGAGCACTGAGCACCCAGCACCCTGAGCACTGAGCACCCTGAGGACTGAGCACCCAGCACCCTGAGCACTGAGCACCCAGCACCCTGAGTACTGAGCACCGATCACCCTGAGCACTGAGCACCCAGGACCCCCGAGCACTGAGCACCCAGCACCCTGAGTACAGAGCACCCAGCACCCCGAGTACTGAGCACCCAGCACCCCGAGCACTGAGCACCCAGCACCCTGAGTACTGAGCACCCTGAGTACTGAGCACCGATCACCCTGAGCACTGAGCACCCAGCACCCTGAGTACTGAGCACCCAGCACCCTGAGCACTGAGCACCCAGCACCCTGAGCACTGAGCACCCAGCACAGTGAGTACTGAGCACCCAGCACCCTGAGTACTGAGTACCCAGCACCCTGAGCACTGAGCACCCAGCACCCTGAGTACTGAGCACCGAGCACCCTGAGTACTGAGCACCCAACACCCTTAGTACTGAGCACCAAGCACCCTGAGCACTGAGCACCCAGCACCCTGAGTACTGAGCACCCAGCACCACCCTCAGCACTGAGCACCCAGCACCCCGAGCACTGAGCACCCAGCACCCTGAGCACTGAGCACCCAGCACCCCGAGTACTGAGCACCCAGCACACCGAGTACTGAGCACCGAGCACCCCGAGCACTGAACACCCAGCACCCTGAGTACTGAGCACCCAGCACCCTGAGTACTGAGCACTGAGCACCCCGAGTACTGAGCACCCAGCACCCCGAGCACTGAGCACCCTGCAACCTGAGTACTGAGAACAGATCACCCTGAGTACTGAGCACCCAGCACCCTGAGTACTGAGTCCCGAGCACCCTGAGTACTGAGCACCCAGCACCCCGAGCACTGAGCACCCAGCACCCCGAGAATGAGCACCCAACACCCTGAGTACTGAGAACCGAGCACCCTGAGTACTGAGCACCCAGCACCCTGAGTACTGAGCCCCCAGCACCCTGAGTACTGAGCACCCAGCACCCTGAGTACTGAGCACTAAGCACCCAGAGCACTGAGCACCCAGCACCCCGAGCACGGAGCACCCAGGACCCCGAGCACTGAGTACTGAGCACTGAGCACCCTGAGTACTGAGCACCCAGCACCCCGATCACTGAGCACCCAGCACACTGAGCACTGAGCACCCAGCACCCTGAGCACTGAGCACCCAGCACCCTGAGTACTGAGCACCCAGCACGCTGAGTACTGAGCACCCAGCACCCCGAGCACTGAGCACCCAGCACCCTGAGTACTGAGCACTGAGCACCCTGAGTACTAAGCACCCAGCACCCTGAGTACTGAGCACCCAGCACCCCGAGTACTGAGCACTGAGCACCCTGAGAACTGAGCACCCAGCACCCTGAGCACTGAGCACTGAGAACCCTGAGTACTGAGCACCGAGTACCCTGAGTACTGAGCACCCAGCACCCTGAGCACTGAGCACGGAGCACCCCGAGGACTGAGCACCCAGCACCCTGAGCACTGAGCAACCAGCACCTTGAGTACTAAGCACCCAGAACCCTGAGCACTGAGCACACAGCACCCTGAGCACTGAGCACCCATCACCCCGAGCACTGAGCACCCAGCACCCTGAGTACTGAGCACCCAACACCCAGAGTACTGAGCACCCAGCACCCTGAGCACTGAGCACCCAGCACCCTGAGTACTGAGCACCCAGCACCCTGAGTACTGAGCACCCAGCACCCTGAGCACTGAGCACTGAGCACCCAACACCCTGAGCACTGAGCACTGAGCACCCATCAACCCGAGCACTGAGCACACAGCACCCCGAGCACTGAGCATCCAGCACCCTGAGCACTGAGCACCCAGCACCCTGAGCACTGAGCACCCAGCCCCCTGAGTACTGAGCACCCAGAACCATGAGTACTGAGCACCCAGCATCCTGAGTACTGAGCACTCAGCACCCTGAGTACTGAGCACCGAGCACCCCGAGCACTGAGCACCCAGCACCATGAGCACTGAGCACCCTGAGCACTGAGCACCCTGAGCACTGAGCACCCTGAGCACTGAGCACTGAGCACCCAGCACCCTGAGTACTGAGCACCCAACACTCTGAGCACTGAGCACCCAGCACGCTGAGTACTGAGCACTGAGCACACAGCACCCTGAGTACTGAGCACGCAGAACTCCGAGCACTGAGCACCCAGCTCCCCGAGCACTGAGCACTGAGCACCCTGAGCACTGAGCACCCAGCACCCCGAGTGCTGAGCACTGAGCACCCTGAGCACTGAGCACCCAGCACCCCGAGTGCTGAGCACTGAGCACCCTGAGAACTGAGCACCCAGCACCCTGAGCACTGAGCACTGAGAACCCTGAGTACTAAGCACCGAGCACCCTGAGTACTGAGCACCCAGCACCCTGAGCACTGAGCACCCAGCACCCTGAGTACTGAGCACCCAGCACCCTGAGTACTGAGCACACAGCACCCTGAGCACTGAGCACTGAGCACCCAACACCCTGAGCACTGAGCACTGAGCACCGAGCACCCCGAGCACTGAGCACCCAGCACCCCGAGCACTGAGCACCTAGCACCCTGAGCACTGAGCACCCAGCACCCTGAGCACTGAGCACCCAGCCCCCTGAGTACTGAGCACCCAGCACCATGAGTACTGAGCACCCAGCACCCTGAGTACTGAGCACTCAGCACCCTGAGTACTGAGCACCGAGCACCCCGAGCACTGAGCACCCAGCACCCTGAGCACTGAGCACCCTGAGGACTGAGCAC
Organism: Microtus oregoni; assembly: GCF_018167655.1. NCBI lineage: Eukaryota > Metazoa > Chordata > Mammalia > Rodentia > Cricetidae > Microtus > Microtus oregoni. The sequence continues at coordinate 59,072 of NW_024543597.1, forward strand.
CCAGCACCCTGAGCACTGAGCACCCAGCACCCTGAGTACTGAGCACCGATCACCCTGAGCACTGAGCACCCAGGACCCCGAGCACTGAGCACCCAGCACCCTGAGTACAGAGCACCCAGCACCCCGAGTACTGAGCACCCAGCACCCCGAGCACTGAGCACCCAGCACCCTGAGTACTGAGCACCCTGAGTACTGAGCACCGATCACCCTGAGCACTGAGCACCCAGCACCCTGAGTACTGAGCACCCAGCACCCTGAGCACTGAGCACCCAGCACCCTGAGCACTGAGCACCCAGCACAGTTAGTACTGAGCACCCAGCACCCTGAGTACTGAGTACCCAGCACCCTGAGCACTGAGCACCCAGCACCCTGAGTACTGAGCACTGAGCACCCTGAGTACTGAGCACCCAGCACCCTTAGTACTGAGCACCAAGCACCCTGAGCACTGAGCACCCAGCACCCTGAGTACTGAGCACCCAGCACCACCCTCAGCACTGAGCACCCAGCACCCCGAGCACTGAGCACCCAGCACCCTGAGCACTGAGCACCCAGCACCCCGAGTACTGAGCACCCAGCACACCGAGTACTGAGCACCGAGCACCCTGAGCACTGAACACCCAGCACCGTGAGTACTGAGCACCCAGCACAGTGAGTACTGAGCACTGAGCACCCCGAGTACTGAGCACCCAGCACCCCGAGCACTGAGCACCCAGCAACCTGAGTACTGAGAACAGATCACCCTGAGTACTGAGCACCCAGCACCCTGAGTACTGAGCCCCCAGCACCCTGAGTACTGAGCACCCAGCACCCCGAGCACTGAGCACCCAGCACCCCGAGAATGAGCACCCAACACCCTGAGTACTGAGAACCGAGCACCCTGAGTACTGAGCACCCAGCACCCTGAGTACTGAGCCCCCAGCACCCTGAGTACTGAGCACCCAGTACCCCGAGCACTGAGCACCCAGCACCCCGAGAATGAGCACCCAGCACCCTGAGTACTGAGCACCCAGCACCCTGAGTACTGAGCACTAAGCACCCTGAGTACTGAGCACCCACCACCCCGAGTACTGAGCACCCAGCGTAATGAGCACCGAGCACCCCGAGCACTGAGCAATCAGCACCCCTTGCACTGAGCACCCAGCAGCCGGAGTACTGAGCAGTGAGCACCCTGAGTATTGAGCTCCGAGCACCCCGAGCACTGAGCACCCAGCACCCCGAGCACCGAGCACCCAGCACCCTGAGCACTGAACACCCAGCACCCTGAGCACTGAGCACCCAGCACCCTGAGCACTGAGCACCCAGCACCCTGAGTACTGAGCACCCAACGTACTGAGCACCGAGCACCCTGAGCACTGAGCACCCAGCACCCTGAGTACTGAGCACCCAGGACCCTGTGCAATGAGCACCCTGAGTACTGAGCACCCAGCACATTGAGCACTGAGCACCGAGCACCCCGAGCACTGACCACCCAGCAATCTGAGCACTGAGCACCCAGCACCCTGAGTACTGAGCACCCAGCACCCTGAGCACTGAGCACCCAGCACCCTGAGCACTGAGCACCCAGCACCCTGAGCACTGAGCACCCAGCGCCCTGAGTACTAAGCACTGAGCACCCAGCACCCCGAGCACTGAGCACCCAAGCACCCTGAGTACTGAGCACTGAGCACCCAGCACCCCGAGCACTGAGCACCCAGCACCCTGAGCACTGAGCACCCAGCACCCGAGTACTGATCACCCAGCACCCTGAGTACTGAGCAGCCCGCAACCTGAGTACTGAGCACCCAGCACCCCGAGTACTGAGCACCCAGCACCCTGAGCACTGAGCACCCATCACCCTGAGCACTGAGCACCCAGCACCGCGAGCACTGAGCACCCAGCACCCTGAGCACTGAGCACCCAGCACCCTGAGCACTGAGCACCCAGCACCCTGAGTACTGAGCACCCAGCACCCTGAGTACTGAGCACCCAGCACCCTGAGTACTGAGCACTCAGCACCCTGAGTACTGAGCACCGAGCACCCCGAGCACTGAGCACCCAGCACCTTGAGCACTGAGCACCCTGAGGACTGAGCATCCAGCACCCTGAGCACTGAGCACCGATCACCCTGAGCACTGAGCACCCAGCACCCCGAGCACTGAGCACCCAGCACCCTGAGTACTGAGCACCCAGCACCCTGAGTACTGAGCACCCAGCACCCTGAGTACTGAGCACACAGCACCCCAAGCACTGAGCACCCAGCACCCTGAGTACTGAACACCCTGAGTACTGAGCACTGAGCACCGAGCACCCTGAGTACTGAGCACCCTGAGGACTGAGCACCCAGCACCCTGAGCACTGAGCACTGAGCACCCAGCACCCTGAGTACTGAGCACCCAGCACCCTGAGCACTGAGCACCCAGCACCTTGAGTACTGAGCACCAGCACCCTGAGTACTGAACACCGAGCACCCTGAGTACTGAGTACCCAGCACCCTGAGTACTGAGCACCCAGCACCCTGAGCACTGAGCAACCAGCACCCTGAGCACTGAGAACCAAGCACCCTGTGTACTGAGCACCCAGCACCCGGAGTACTGAACACCCAGCACCCTGAGCACTGAGCACTGAGCACCCAGCACCCTGAGCACTGAACCCTGAGCACCCAGCACCCTGAGCACTGAGCAACCAGCACCCCGAGCACTGAGCACCCAGCACCCTGAGCACCCAGCACCCTGAGCACTGAGCACCCTGAGCACTGAGCACCCTGAGCACTGAGCACTGAGCACCCAGCACCCTGAGTACTGAGCACCCAACACTCTGAGCACTGAGCACCCAGCACGCTGAGTACTGAGCACTGAGCACACAGCACCCTGAGTACTGAGCACGCAGAACTCCGAGCACTGAGCACCCAGCTCCCCGAGCACTGAGCACTGAGCACCCTGAGCACTGAGCACCCAGCACCCCGAGTGCTGAGCACTGAGCACCCTGAGCACTGAGCACCCAGCACCCCGAGTGCTGAGCACTGAGCAACCTGAGAACTGAGCACCCAGCACCCTGAGCACTGAGCACTGAGAACGCTGAGTACTGAGCACCGAGCACCCTGAGTACTGAGCACCCAGCACCCTGAGCACTGAGCACCCAGCACCCTGAGTACTGAGCACCCAGCACCCTGAGTACTGAGCACACAGCACCCTGAGCACTGAGCACTGAGCACCCAACACCCTGAGCACTGAGCACTGAGCACCGAGCACCCCGAGCACTGAGCACCCAGCACCCCGAGCACTGAGCACCTAGCACCCTGAGCACTGAGCACCCAGCACCCTGAGCACTGAGCACCCAGCCCCCTGAGTACTGAGCACCCAGCACCATGAGTACTGAGCACCCAGCACCCCTGAGTACTGAGCACTCAGCACCCTGAGTACTGAGCACCGAGCACCCCGAGCACTGAGCACCCAGCACCCTGAGCACTGAGCACCCTGAGGACTGAGCACCCAGCACCCTGAGCACTGAGCACCCAGCACCCTGAGTACTGAGCACCGATCACCCTGAGAACTGAGCACCCAGGACCCCGAGCACTGAGCACCCAGCACCCTGAGTACAGAGCACCCAGCACCCCGAGTACTGAGCACCCCAGCACCCCGAGCACTGAGCACCCAGCACCCTGAGTACTGAGCACCCTGAGTACTGAGCACCCAGCACCCTGAGCACTGAGCACCCAGCACCCTGAGCACTGAGCACCCAGCACCCTGAGTACTGAGCACCCTGAGTACTGAGCACCGATCACCCTGAGCACTGAGCACCCAGCACCCTGAGTACTGAGCACCCAGCACCCTGAGCACTGAGCACCCAGCACCCTGAGCACTGAGCACCCAGCACAGTTAGTACTGAGCACCCAGCACCCTGAGTACTGAGTACCCAGCACCCTGAGCACTGAGCACCCAGCACCCTGAGTACTGATCACTGAGCACCCTGAGTACTGAGCACCCCACGCACCCTTAGTACTGAGCACCAAGCACCCTGAGCACTGAGCACCCAGCACCCTGAGTACTGAGCACCCAGCACCACCCTCAGCACTGAGCACCCAGCACCCCGAGCACTGAGCACCCAGCACCCAGAGCACTGAGCACCCAGCACCCCGAGTACTGAGCACCCAGCACACCGAGTACTGAGCACCGAGCACCCTGAGCACTGAACACCCAGCACCGTGAGTACTGAGCACCCAGCACAGTGAGAACTGAGCACTGAGCACCCCGAGTACTGAGCACCCAGCACCCCGAGCACTGAGCACCCAGCAACCTGAGTACTGAGAACAGATCACCCTGAGTACTGAGCACCCAGCACCCTGAGTACTGAGCCCCCAGCACCCTGAGTACTGAGCACCCAGCACCCCGAGCACTGAGCACCCAGCACCCCGAGAATGAGCACCCAACACCCTGAGTACTGAGAACCGAGCACCCTGAGTACTGAGCACCCAGCACCCTGAGTACTGAGCCCCCAGCACCCTGAGTACTGAGCACCCAGTACCCCGAGCACTGAGCACCCAGCACCCCGAGAATGAGCACCCAGCACCCTGAGTACTGAGCACCCAGCACCCTGAGTACTGAGCACTAAGCACCCTGAGTACTGAGCACCCACCACCCCGAGTACTGAGCACCCAGCGTAATGAGCACCGAGCACCCCGAGCACTGAGCAATCAGCACCCCTTGCACTGAGCACCCAGCAGCCGGAGTACTGAGCAGTGAGCACCCTGAGTATTGAGCTCCGAGCACCCCGAGCACTGAGCACCCAGCACCCCGAGCACCGAGCACCCAGCACCCTGAGCACTGAACACCCAGCACCCTGAGCACTGAGCACCCAGCACCCTGAGCACTGAGCACCCAGCACCCTGAGTACTGAGCACCCAACGTACTGAGCACCGAGCACCCTGAGCACTGAGCACCCAGCACCCTGAGTACTGAGCACCCAGGACCCTGTGCAATGAGCACCCTGAGTACTGAGCACCCAGCACATTGAGCACTGAGCACCGAGCACCCGAGCACTGACCACCCAGCAATCTGAGCACTGAGCACCCAGCACCCTGAGTACTGAGCACCCAGCACCCTGAGCACTGAGCACCCAGCACCCTGAGCACTGAGCACCCAGCACCCTGAGCACTGAGCACCCAGCGCCCTGAGTACTAAGCACTGAGCACCCAGCACCCCGAGCACTGAGCACCCAAGCACCCTGAGTACTGAGCACTGAGCACCCAGCACCCCGAGCACTGAGCACCCAGCACCCTGAGCACTGAGCACCCAGCACCCGAGTACTGATCACCCAGCACCCTGAGTACTGAGCAGCCCGCAACCTGAGTACTGAGCACCCAGCACCCCGAGTACTGAGCACCCAGCACCCTGAGCACTGAGCACCCAGCACCTGAGCACTGAGCACCCAGCACCGCGAGCACTGAGCACCCAGCACCCTGAGCACTGAGCACCCAGCACCCTGAGTACTGAGCACCTAGCACCCTGAGTACTGAGCACCCAGCACCCTGAGTACTGAGCACTCAGCACCCTGAGTACTGAGCACCGAGCACCCCGAGCACTGAGCACCCAGCACCTTGAGCACTGAGCACCCTGAGGACTGAGCATCCAGCACCCTGAGCACTGAGCACCCGATCACCCTGAGCACTGAGCACCCAGCACCCCGAGCACTGAGCACCCAGCACCCTGAGTACTGAGCACCCAGCACCCTGAGTACTGAGCACCCAGCACCCTGAGTACTGAGCACCCAGCACCCCAAGCACTGAGCACCCAGCACCCTGAGTACTGAACACCCTGAGTACTGAGCACTGAGCACCGAGCACCCTGAGTACTGAGCACCCTGAGGACTGAGCACCCAGCACCCTGAGCACTGAGCACTGAGCACCCAGCACCCTGAGTACTGAGCACCCAGCACCCTGAGCACTGAGCACCCAGCACCTTGAGTACTGAGCACCCAGCACCCTGAGTACTGAACACCGAGCACCCTGAGTACTGAGTACCCAGCACCCTGAGTACTGAGCACCCAGCACCCTGAGCACTGAGCAACCAGGACCCTGAGCACTGAGAACCAAGCACCCTGTGTACTGAGCACCCAGCACCCTGAGTACTGAACACCCAGCACCCTGAGCACTGAGCACTGAGCACCCAGCACCCTGAGCACTGAACCCTGAGCACCCAGCACCCTGAGCACTGAGCAACCAGCACCCCGAGCACTGAGCACCCAGCACCCTGAGCACCCAGCACCCTGAGCACTGAGCACCCTGAGCACTGAGCACCCTGAGCACTGAGCACCCAGCACCCTGAGTACTGAGCACCCAACACTCTGAGCACTGAGCACCCAGCACGCTGAGTACTGAGCACTGAGCACACAGCACCCTGAGTACTGAGCACGCAGAACTCCGAGCACTGAGCACCCAGCTCCCCGAGCACTGAGCACTGAGCACCCTGAGCACTGAGCACCCAGCACCCCGAGTGCTGAGCACTGAGCACGCTGAGCACTGAGCACCCAGCACCCCGAGTGCTGAGCACTGAGCACCCTGAGCACTGAGCACCCAGCACCCTGAGCACTGAGCACTGAGAACCCTGAGTACTGAGCACTCAGCACCCTGAGCACTGAACACCCAGCACCCTGAGCACTGAGCACCCAGCACCTTGAGCACTGAGCACCTGAGGACTGAGCACCCAGCACCCTGAGTAGTGAGCACCCAACGTACTGAGCACCGAGCACCCCGAGCACTGAGCACCCAGCACCCTGAGTACTGAGCACCGAGCACCCCGAGCACTGAGCACCCAGCACCTTGAGCACTGAGCACCCAGCACCCCGAGCACTGAGCACCCAGCACCCTGAGCACTGAGCACCCAGCACCCTGAGCACTGATCACTGAGCACCCAGCACCCTGAGCCCTGAGCACTGAGCACCCAGCACCCCGAGCACTGAGCACCCAGCACACCCGAGCACTGAGCAGCCAGCACCCTGAGCACTGAGCACCCAGCACCCTGAGCACTGAGCACCCAGCACCCTGAGTACTGAGCACCCAGCACCCTGAGTACTGAGCACCCAGCACCCTGAGTACTGAGCACTCAGCACCCTGAGTACTGAGCACCGAGCACCCCCGAGCACTGAGCACCCAGCACCTTGAGCACTGAGCACCCTGAGGACTGAGCATCCAGCACCCTGAGCACTGAGCACCGATCACCCTGAGCACTGAGCACCCAGCACCCCGAGCACTGAGCACCCAGCACCCTGAGTACTGAGCACCCAGCACCCTGAGTACTGAGCACCCAGCACCCTGAGTACTGAGCACCCAGCACCCCAAGCACTGAGCACCCAGCACCCTGAGTACTGAACACCCTGAGTACTGAGCACTGAGCACCGAGCACCCCTGAGTACTGAGCACCCTGAGGGACTGAGCACCCAGCACCCTGAGCACTGAGCACTGAGCACCCCCAGCACCCTGAGTACTGAGCACCCAGCACCCTGAGCACTGAGCACCCAGCAACTTGAGTACTGAGCACCCAGCACCCTGAGTACTGAACACCGAGCACCCTGAGTACTGAGTACCCAGCACCCTGAGTACTGAGCACCCAGCACCCTGAGCACTGAGCAACCAGCACCCTGAGCACTGAGCACCAAGCACCCTGAGTACTGAGCACCCAGCACCCTGAGTACTGAACACCCAGCACCCTGAGCACTGAGCACTGAGCACCAGCACCCTGAGCACTGAACACTGAGCACCCAGCACCCTGAGCACTGAGCAACCAGCACCCCGAGCACTGAGCACCCAGCACCCTGAGCACCCAGCACCCTGAGCACTGAGCACCCTGAGCACTGAGCACTGAGCACCCAGCACCCTGAGTACTGAGCACCCAACACTCTGAGGCACTGAGCACCCCAGCACGCTGAGTACTGAGCACTGAGCACACAGCACCCTGAGTACTGAGCACCCAACACTCTGAGCACTGAGCACCCAGCACCCTGAGCACTGAGCACTGAGGACCCTGAGTACTGAGCACCGAGCACCCTGAGTACTGAGCACCCAGCACCCTGAGCACTGAGCACGGAGCACACCGAGGACTGAGCACACAGCACCCTGAGCACTGAGCACCCAGCACCTTGAGTACTGAGCACCCAGCACCCCCGAGCATTGAGCACCCAGCACCCTGAATAACTGAGCACCCAGCACCCTGAGCACTGAGCACCCAGCACCCCGAGCACTGAGCACCCCAGCACCCCGAGCACTGAGCACCCAGCACCCTGAGTACTGAGCACCCAACACCCAGAGTACTGAGCACCCCAGCACCCTGAGCACTGAGCACCCAGCACCCCTGAGTACTGAGCACCCAGCACCCTGAGTACTGAGCACAGAGCACCCTGAGCACTGAGCACTGAGCACCCCAACACCCTGAGCACTGAGCACTGAGCACCGAGCACCCCGAGCACTGAGCACCCAGCACCCCGAGCACTGAGCACCTAGCACCCTGAGCACTGAGCACCCAGCACCCTGTGCACTGAGCACCCAGCCCCCTGAGTACTGAGCACCCAGCACCATGAGTACTGAGCACTCAGCACCCTGAGTACTGAGCACCGAGCACCCCGAGCACTGAGCACCCAGCACCCTGAGCACTGAGCACCCTGAGGACTGAGCACCCAGCACCCTGAGCACTGAGCACCCAGCACCCTGAGTACTGAGCACCGATCACCCTGAGCACTGAGCACCCAGGACCCCGAGCACTGAGCACCCAGCACCCTGAGTACAGAGCACCCAGCACCCCGAGTACTGAGCACCCAGCACCCCGAGCACTGAGCACCCAGCACCCTGAGTACTGAGCACCCTGAGTACTGAGCACCGATCACCCTGAGCACTGAGCACCCAGCACCCTGAGTACTGAGCACCCAGCACCCTGAGCACTGAGCACCCAGCACCCTGAGCACTGAGCACCCAGCACAGTGAGTACTGAGCACCCAGCACCCTGAGTACTGAGTACCCAGCACCCTGAGCACTGAGCACCCAGCACCCTGAGTACTGAGCACCGAGCACCCTGAGTACTGAGCACCCAACACCCTTAGTACTGAGCACCAAGCACCCTGAGCACTGAGCACCCAGCACCCTGAGTACTGAGCACCCAGCACCACCCTCAGCACTGAGCACCCAGCACCCCGAGCACTGAGCACCCAGCACCCTGAGCACTGAGCACCCAGCACCCCGAGTACTGAGCACCCCAGCACACCGAGTACTGAGCACCGAGCACCCCGAGCACTGAACACCCAGCACCCTGAGTACTGAGCACCCAGCACCCTGAGTACTGAGCACTGAGCACCCCGAGTACTGAGCACCCAGCACCCCGAGCACTGAGCACCCTGCAACCTGAGTACTGAGAACAGATCACCCTGAGTACTGAGCACCCAGCACCCTGAGTACTGAGTCCCCAGCACCCTGAGTACTGAGCACCCAGCACCCCGAGCACTGAGCACCCAGCACCCCGAGAATGAGCACCCAACACCCTGAGTACTGAGAACCGAGCACCCTGAGTACTGAGCACCCAGCACCCTGAGTACTGAGCCCCCAGCACCCTGAGTACTGAGCACCCAGCACCCTGAGTACTGAGCACTAAGCACCCAGAGCACTGAGCACCCAGCACCCCGAGCACGGAGCACCCAGGACCCCGAGCACTGAGTACTGAGCACTGAGCACCCTGAGTACTGAGCACCCAGCACCCCGATCACTGAGCACCAGCACACTGAGCACTGAGCACCCAGCACCCTGAGCACTGAGCACCCAGCACCCTGAGTACTGAGCACCCAGCACGCTGAGTACTGAGCACCAGCACCCCGAGCACTGAGCACCCAGCACCCTGAGTACTGAGCACTGAGCACCCAGCACCCCGAGCACTGAGCACACCCAGCACCCTGTGTACTGAGCACTGAGCACCCTGAGTACTAAGCACCCAGCACCCTGAGTACTGAGCACCCAGCACCCCGAGTACTGAGCACTGAGCACCCTGAGAACTGAGCACCCAGCACCCTGAGCACTGAGCACTGAGAACCCTGAGTACTGAGCACCGAGTACCCTGAGTACTGAGCACCCAGCACCCCTGAGCACTGAGCACGGAGCACCCCGAGGACTGAGCACCCCAGCACCCTGAGCACTGAGCAACCAGCACCTTGAGAACTAAGCACCCAGAACCCTGAGCACTGAGCACACAGCACCCTGAGCACTGAGCACCCCATCACCCCGAGCACTGAGCACCCAGCACCCTGAGTACTGAGCACCCAACACCCAGAGTACTGAGCACCCAGCACCCTGAGCACTGAGCACCCAGCACCCTGAGTACTGAGCACCCAGCACCCTGAGTACTGAGCACCCAGCACCCTGAGCACTGAGCACTGAGCACCCAACACCCTGAGCACTGAGCACTGAGCACCCATCAACCCGAGCACTGAGCACACAGCACCCCGAGCACTGAGCATCCAGCACCCTGAGCACTGAGCACCCAGCACCCTGAGCACTGAGCACCCAGCCCCCTGAGTACTGAGCACCCAGAACCATGAGTACTGAGCACCCAGCATCCTGAGTACTGAGCACTCATCA